>NC_069505.1:319709918-319837418 GCF_027579735.1 Bombina bombina
CCTGTCTTGATACTATATTATTGTTTGTAAAATTTGTCTTTTTTGGGGGCAGGGGGTGGTAAATAAGCAATTTTTCATAAATAGCTTGTGATCTTTTTCTTTAACACTTATATGATGTGTATATATATATGATAATCGAAACCCTTTCAGCCATAAATGCACAAATAAAAATTAACGGGACACTAGGTTAAAATTAAACTTTCATGATTCATATGCAACATGCAATTTTAGCCCCTAATGACATAGATCTACGTCATGCGGTACATAGCCAATCGTACCGCATAACATAGATCTACGTTGTAGCTTTGGGAAGCTCCAGCAGACTCAGTTGTCAAGTTACAGCCAAGAGCTGCTGTTCCTGAGTTGCAGGCGTTTGTCTTCATGTGGTAACGGAGCACAATTCATGTTACCATATGAAGGCAGATAGACCGTGTCACTGTCTGTAACGATCTCCGTTAGTGCCAGTTGGAGGGAAGGCGGGTGAGAGCGGCTTAGTGGCAGAGGGGGGGCCTATACTGCAGAAAAAATATTTTAAAGGGAGAGTGAGGGATGCGGTGCTACACTATAAAAAAAAAAGGTTGGGATGAGGAATGGGGGCCCCTAAAAAACAGCTATAATTTGGGAATTGGCAGACAGCTGCCTGTACCAAAGATGGCCTCCATTATTGTGCGGTTGGAGGGTTAGAGAGCTGTTAGGAGGGATCACTACACTACAGAAAAAAATAATTATAAAGAAAACAAAAGCCCTAAACTGCATACTGGCAGGCGGTCTCTGCCAGTACCTAAGATGGTTGGGATGAGTGTGGGTGGGGGGAGAGCTATTTGGGAAGTGCATTCAGATCCTTCGTTAGGATCCGAATGAGGAAGAAAGCGACTGCTTGTAAAAGCCCAACACACTAAGATCTGGATTTTCACAGATGTTAAAGGGACATGAAACCCAAAAATTTTCTTTCATGATTTAGGTAGAACATACAATTTTAAACAACTTTCTAGTTTACTTCTAGTATCAAATTTGTTTAATTCTCTTGGTATCATTTGTTGAAGAAGCAGCAATGCACTACTGGTTTCTAACTGAACACATGGGTGAGATAATGACAATCGGTATATATATGCAGCCATGAATCAGCAGCTTGAACCTAGGTTCTTTGCTGCTCCTGAGCTTTCCTAGATAAATCTTTCAGCAAAGGATAACAAGAGAAGGAAGTATATTAAATAGAAGTAAATTGGAAAGTTATTTAAAATTGTATCTTCCGTCTAAATCATGAAAGAAGTTTTTTGGGTTTCATGTCCCTTTAATGTTTTGAACTTCCACAAGAAGAAACCTAGTTTTAAAAAGTTCCTGAAGGCTACGAGTGGCTTCCTTCCTTTCCGCACTCGGATTCTAGCGAAGGATCCAAATGCACATTTGTAAAGAATACCAAGAAAATTAAACTAAGTTGGAAAGTTGTTAAAAAATGTTGGGTTTCATGGCCTTTTTAGTATCAGTTTAGTTTTTTTTGTCATATCAACTACTGAAAAATTAAAAATCATAATAGTGACTCATTATTACTTAAAGGAACACTAACACCTTGAGTATTTTCTAATTCTCAGAGCTTGAAATGCTCCCTGCTGCCTTCTCAAGGTTAACCCTTCTACATTTATTTCTCAAATTAACTTTAACTGCAAAACAATGTACCTAATACTAACATTATGAAGGTAACTAGCCTTGTTGTCTGTAGACTAAAGCCCAGATTGGCTTCTCAAATTAGGCAAATGGGGGTGGAGTTTTGCTATTGATAAATAATTACTACAATTACAACTGTGTTATTTAAATTACCCTTTTGGATTTTTTTGTCATGTGCTTACATTAAAGGGGATATTTAGATATATATCTTGAACTAATCACTACATTATTAAATACTTTAACGTAAAAAAGAATGTTTTAAAAACATTTAAAACTGTAGTTGTATTACTACATTTTGCATTCCATGGTCATACCCCTTGAAAAACTACTGGAGTGATACTTTTTTTAATCACTATTGTAGCCAGTTTGGAACAGATATTAATTAGACACTTCACTGATTAAGCAATCACTGCACAGCACAACTAAACATTTTTTTTATCAACCCCTTAATGACCCAGTTGAGTTTTGCAGAATGCCGCTCCTGGCTCTACTGAGCATGTCTGATTTTTTCTAAAGCGCATTGGGAGCACACTGTCTGGTCACAGCACGCCCGATCGCCTCATTAAAATAAATGTAGCTTGCTCCCAGAGCGGGAGCGAGCTACATTCATTTTAATGGCGCGATCGGGTGCACTGTGACTAAGAAAAAACAGACCTGCTCAGTAGAAACTCAACTTCATAGTAAAATATATAAGGAACACTTTGTTGTATATACTTGGCGTTAAGCTAATGTTATATAATTTTGCACTTTGTGCAGAATTATCTAACATTATTTTGTAGGTTTACTGCCCCTTTAAGGAAAATGACAGCTGATGTACAGGGTTTAAAACCTCTTTGGAGAATATTTAATAATCTGCATTTGCAGCATTTTAGTGAGCCTGCAACCACAAATTTAAGAAGCAGAAACTGCTTCTTTATCTTCTCCGATACCTAAGTGGTGACAAGATAAATCGCCCCAGCACTCGCTTGTTCGTGGTGATTGACATGCCCTGCTCTAAGCTATGCGCTTTCATTATTTATTTTAGAAAAAAACAGAGCAAAATATCAGCACATACAAATATTCCTCATACGCTAAAATATTTGTAAATATTTTTATTAAAAAAAAGATTCATTATAAAATATATTTCACATATATATCAGCAGACAAAATGACATTCACATGTCAAACATATATTTAAATGAGACAAGCAGCTGTTTTATCCCTGTGATATACCCCCCAATATGCGAATGAAATCAAGAGACAAATTATTTTTAATTTGAAAATATCTGCTTGTTTTAGTTTTTCTCCTATCAGCATTTTTAATATATATAAAAAAGAAACTTTAATAAGGTTTAAGTAATCTATTTTTAAAGAATATAATAGACTATTTACCTATTGATATATTATTTTGACATTAGGTGGTGCCCTCTATTGTTTAATCTTTTCATTATTTATTTTGCCTAGTTTTCCTGTACATTTAATCAGAAAAGTGTAGTTTTTCAACTACTCTAGCTGGTAAAATTTGTATTCTTTAATCTTTCTTTTGTACTAATTTTTAATATAAACCAGGCAGGCACAACTACAAAGTATGTTAACTTGGGCAGTGCTGTAAATATCAAGAATAATTGTTCTGGATGAGAGACTGCATGCACTACACCTTTGTTGCAATTATTATACAGAATCAACACTGTTTCAAGAGGGTATACCTATGTGGTGTTCGTGCCTTATTATACAGCATTTACAGACTAAAACTTTAAAAAGGCTGTACGTTGCCATAAAGCTATACAGATATTATTGGTAGCAACATCCAGGGAAGCCACATGGGCATATACAGGGCCGTCTTTAACACAGGGCAAAAGGGGCAGCTGCCCAGGGCCCAGTCTTTGTTGAGGGGCCCAAGAGTCCTAAAAAAAAAAAAAAAAATGTTTTTGGTTCATGCCAGACTGCTTATGTCATGTGATATGGGACACACACACAGTCAGTCCTAATACTGTCACAGTCAAGTTATCTGCTTATATTTATTTGTAAGAAATTGCCAGACCGTACCGGTGTTATGTGACATGCCAAACTAGTGCAATGTGCTGTTTTAGATGTGCACTGTGCAGCACTGAATGCTAAGCCCTAACTTGGCATCCAGCCAATCCCACTGCATCAGAAAAGATCATGCTGGGGTTACCACTGTTACCAGGTGACTGCTCTGTGGTGGGGATTGTTTCTGGCTAGGGCTGACTATAGGCGCATGCAGCAGAAAGCTGGAACGACAGGCACGTGAGGATTTGAGCATCTGTGCAGCTGCACACACTGCTCTCTTCAGTCTTGAGGCTGTGTGACTCATCTCACACTGTATCCATGCAGCCTTGGGCAGACAGCATCCAGTCTACTGGTCCCCTTAGCCCTGCCCTTTCTGCTGTGGCCCTAAGATCAACTAACTGAAGTTTGTTAGGGAAACAGTGCTTTGTAGAAAGGTGTCAGTGGGAAGAATAAGTGAGTGCACACATGCCCCTCCCCCATGCAACATTGTCTAGTGCAGGGTGAGAGGGAACTTGTTCCTAGCAAAGAAGTGACATGTGCTGCTGTGGCTGATGTATAGTGTCATGCTGATGCTTCACACATTAAGGTAAGGTTTATTTTTATATTTTTTTCTCTCTGTCTCAGATTTTACAGCTTTCCATAGTAGTTCTGCTGTTCCAGTCAGTGAACTTATATTTGTCTGCACCTCCATGCTTCCTCCTCAGTCTTTACCTTGCTTCGCTCCTGTTGGCTGCCCTAAATCTCTTTAACCAGCTAACCTCACACCAGAATCACATTCAAAAGCATATTAAATTAATCCACAGTGGAGGAATTTATATATTTATTTATTTACTTATTAGTACTGCTTAGGTCCAGTTTCACATATTGCAATTTTTTTTAAATGATTAGCCCAGCAGTAGATGAGCCACTGCTGGGCTAATAATTTAAAAACAATTCTAAAATAAATTGATTTAGATGTTTTTTGGGATGTTGGGGTGGCGAGCGAAATTGCATGGGGGGAAGCCCAAGAAAATGTTTGCCCAGGGTCCAGTCAATATTAAAGACGGCCCTGGGCATATAATGTAAAGGAATTGAAAACTACAGAGAATAATGTGGATAGGTTTTTGGACATAATGGACATTATATAAAATATTGAGAAACTCTGACTCACTGACTTGAATGGATTTAAAGCAGTGTTTAAGTTAAAATAAATAAATTATGCGTGTGTATGTATGTGTGTGTTTAAAAAAATAACTTGTTTTCTTGCAAAATGTGCATTTAGACATTCTCATTGTAGCCACCTCCTATAGTTACATAAGTGCGCAGATATGCTGAGAACTTAAGTTGCATTCTACCTCTTCTGAGCATACGAAAGAAACTGACTTCATTTGTCTCTAGTATTCGCTGATCACAAGGCCGGATTGGCCTACCAGGAGATTTCCCGGTGGGCTGCAGTAGCTGGGGCTGGAAAGCTACAATTTAAAGTGGTGATTAATGAATGCAATTGGGTTGTAGGGTGCCTATATACCCCAGTAATCCCCTTTGAGAAAAATGGTGTGTGCGTCTTCTACTGACTCAACAAGTCTCTAGGGCTGCTTTTTTTTTTTTTTTAATGTTTTTATTGAGAAACATTACAGGTATCTATTCATCATCATTGAGAATAGTATAGCAGTTTTTACATCAACAATTAAACAAAATGGGGTATAGGGAAAAACCAGGTCATAGGAAAACAAAAGAAAGTTTTAGACAAAATAGAACGGGCCACATTCATGTAAGTGATAAGCAAATGAAAAAGTGATTAAGATGAGATCTTCTCACCATAAGCTCCATGTAATTAGCGTGATTATCAGTGAGATCTAACAAACAGACTGTATGTCACGGCTATTAGCGTATTTAGTGTTATATAGTGTAGAGTATTCCTCCCACAGAAAAGAGATAGATAAATAATCATCAAGTCTTTTGGAAATAGCAAAATGGTATTTTTCTAATAATATTGTTGAGGATACTACTTCTCTCCATTTGTCAATGGTGGGGGGTCCAGTTTTCTTCTAATTTTGAGGTATCAGTATTTTTGCACAATTTACCATAAGGTATAATAGTTATAGTGTAAGCTTGCAGTGTACCTTGGGGAATTTGTTAAATAGGAGTACGACTGGGTCAAGTGGTAGTGTGATTCCTATTACTTTTTTAATTTCACCTATTATATTAACCCAGAATGGAGTTATAAGAGGACAATCCCAACATATATGTATAAAAAACACAAAGAAAATCCAGCACTCTGACCCAATGTGTGTGCAAGCTGACACAGGATCACTGCAAAGATCCAAACAGATATCTCCAAAAAATGCAGCAGCACCACTTTTCATCAACCATAAAAAGTTCCTTTATTAGCACATAGTGGGAGCAGATAGAAAATAGAACAACGTTTCGGGTAGTCAACCCTTAGTCATGTTCACATCATGTTGACTACCCGAAACGTTGTTCTATTTTCTATCTGCTCCCACTATGTGCTAATAAAGGAACTTTTTATGGTTGATGAAAAGTGGTGCTGCTGCATTTTTTGGAGATACCATATATGTATAAACGTACCTGGGTTCCCACATTCTCTCCAGCATCCCATTGTTGTGTTCTTAAATATTGTGGATAATCTAACTGGTGTGAGATACCATCTGCATTGAAGTTTTATGTTCATCTAGGGCTGCTTTTTATTCCCAGTCTGGCCCTGGCTGATCAATAAATCAACTGATGTTGCTCTAGAACAGGGGTATTAAGTTCATTGTACCCGGGGGCCACTCACCAAATGTTCTTCTCCCATGGGGGCCACTTGAACAATATGCTCTGGAACTGAATATACTAGAAACTGGAAGGGACATTTACCCAAGTAGTAGTGCATAGTAGGAGTTGTAGTCCCCACTAGCAATACACAGTGTATATTTATCTTGTGAGTGCCAAGTGAAGTGATCATTCTGGAACTGAATAAAAAGTGACATCCAAACAGTGCACACTGGACAGTGCCTATATAGAACATCAACTTGGGGCCAAACTAATAATTTACCTAATAAAAAAGGAAGGGCCAAATTAAACTGTCTTGAGGGCCACATATGGTCCAGGACTGGTACTTTGAGACCACTGCTCTAGAAGATTTGTGACATTGAGCTAGATAAATCCTTCCTGTAGAGACTCCAGCCACCTGTGGGGCTGTGGCAGGAAGTAGTGGACCCTGCACAAATTAAGTTAAAAGAAATAAAAGGTAAAATCCTTTTAATATGATGAATAATACAAATTGCAGTGACTTAATACAGTAGAATTGCATAATTAACAAGTGCCTTTTCTTTAACAATTCTACAATTAATCTACACTTATGTATTCTCCTCTTCTGTTTGTCATTATTATAAATGGTTTAAATAGGGGTTTACATATGAAATTGAAGGTTAATCTGTAAAGCTGTTAAGGGTTTTCTAATGAGAAACATCAACATGGGGTACATATATATAAAAGAGAAAAAATAATACTATTCCATGTTAATTAAAAAATATGATGTATCTTATTTACACAAGAGACTCATCTTGCTTAAAAGCCTTGTCATTTCCGCTGCACACAAATCTTCTCTGTATTAAAAGATATGCAACATGGGGAAAATTTAACAAGATTGCAGGCAGACAAATTCGCAAGTAGAAAACCTTTCTGCCTGCAATCGCTGGGTAAACTTTATGATTTCACAAGAGATCTCTTGTGCAATCCAGATCTCAGGCAACCAATTGCGTGACAGCAGGGGGTATCGATCATCCTGAACGAGTGAGTATTGGGGTGATTTCTCTCGACCCCCCGGGGTAGCAGAGAGAATAAAGAAGCATTTTCTACTTATTATGTACAAGTAATGACTTAAAATAGAAGCCAAAATTGTATTTTGCATTTTCCAAGTTAAACTGAATTTCCCAGAGGAAAGTAGGTTTTCTGCAGAAACCAGTTGAGCTATTTCAAATAATGTTACTTTAAATATGGAAAATAGAACTTTGACCTTTGACACTAAGAAACTGTTATATAAAATAGGTCCCGCCGCAACAACTTGCGCATATTGGGGATTCCTGAGAGCGTCAAGCCCAGAGACCTTATTCACTTTATTGAAAATACCCTGCCCCTAGTGCTTAAACTCATCCCCAACATTTTTAAAGGTAGTGTGGAAAGGGCACATCGGGTGGGACCTGATAGACAGCAGGAGAGGGATAATGCGCAGCCCAGACAAGTGATGGTCAAGTTACTACATTTCCAATTGAAGGTAGAACTGCTACGTGCTTATAGAAACATGTCACCCGTAATTTTTGAAGGCTCTAAATTGCTCATTTTTCAGGATTATTCCTCAGAACTAATGAGGAAGCGTAAAGAATTTTCCCCGCTATGCTCGCGACTTAACTCAGAGGGTAGGCAGGTTTACCTTTTATACCCAGCCAGACTTAAACTGCTAACTCCCTCGGGCCCTAGATTCTTTGACTCCCCGCGGGAGGTTACAGAATACCTGGGAAGAGAACAAAATAGAAGAGGGAATAGCCCCAATGGCCCATCTCGCTCAGACCCGGGTTGAGAGGGTTTAGATCAATGGCCTTGATTAGGTCCAGGTTTCTCATTTGCAGGATAGTTGCCACATAGGCCTAATGACTGGTTATGATGTTTGTTTTTTGCACAAAATGTTTTCTTGTTATGTTTATCCGTGAACCTAGCTCATGGTATATGCTGATAATGTTCTTACTCCTGAAGTTTACTGCCATGAGGTATATGACAGTAATCCGGACAACAGGGCCGGTGCAGAGGGACTGCTACTGCTCCAACACTCAAAGCAATGTTAAGTTAGATAAGACACCCCATATTATAAGGTATCTTCTTTTTATTTCTATGGTAATAATGTTACAATATGTCAGTCAGATCATGTCAACAGATTGGAGGGTTTGCAGGTACCGATTCAACCTCTCTATTATAGTACTAAGATTGTTTAGTTGGGTTTATACGCTATCTTGGAACTGTTTATTTTGCCAATTCTCTGATATTACATATTTCACGATCTCTCTAAAGAATGGGACACTAGTTATACTCCTGGGAGTGGCGTCCCCGGACCCCGTTAGTTTAAATGCTCATGACAAATTTGATGAAATAAAGGACCTCCCCATTCTAGAGCACTTAACCTATCAGGATAATATCAAACTGATGGTTCTCCCTTTTTTTTTTTTTTTTTTTTTCTCTTTCCCTCTCCCTTCTCCTCTCTCTCCTTCTCTCCCCCCTCCCCCTCTTCTTTTCCTTCCTGCTTCCCCTGCCCTCTCTACGCCTTCTCTCGCTGCTTTCGGTCTGACGCTTGCCTTACCCCTCTCCGACTCCCCCCACTGGGGGAACGACTTGTACGGCCACCTTATAGCATTACTTAAATGGCTGTAAGATTAGTGACATGGAACGTAGGGGGAATTAACTCCCCTGCTAAGAGAAGCACCATATTGGCGCACTTGCGACGTTTGGGGACAGACATTGCCCTACTGCAGGAGACTCACCTCTCAGAGGTGGAACACGACAAACTCAGACGGGACTGGGTGGGAATGGTGGAACATGTCTCATACACCAACTCGAGCAGAGGTATAGCCATTCTATTTGGGAAAAGGGGGAACACTGAGATTTTAAACACCCACAAAGACAGTGAGGGACGCTTTTTAATAGTCAAAATTAGAACAAATCAAAAGATACTGGTAATCTGCAACATTTATGCCCCGAACTGCAAATCCACAGCTTTTTGGACCAGGCTCATCCAGACACTGTCCCCTTATCTTGGTCAGGATATCATACTCGGGGGAGATTTCAACCTAGCACCAAACCCTGTGTGTGACAAGTGGAGAGGCCCAGAGCGAGTATCGGGAGGCGGACAGCCTCGGGATTCTGGTGCCTTTGAAAAGAGGACCTTCTCTAGATTGTCGAACTCCTTGCAGTTAGTAGATGTATGGAGATTGCGGAATGCAGAAAGCAAGGACTTTACTTGTATCTCTAGAGCGTCGCCCACGGTGTCGCGGATAGACCTGTTCATGATTTCTTCCAATATCGTTCCAAGGGTTAACAAGGCCAAGATACACCAGGTAGTGGTCTCTGACCACGCACCAGTAGAACTCGTGATCTCTATGGGAGCAAGGATTGCCAACAAGCAGACTTTGCGATTCCCAGGCTTCTTGTACACCTCGGATGCTTTCCTGAAGCACTTAACACATGCCTGGAACGATTTTTACACGGATAATCAAGCCCACCGGGACAACCCAGAATTGTTCTGGAATACTGCGAAAGCAGTCCTGACTGGGGATATAATCTCCTATGTGGCCGCTCTACGGAAAAAGGCCCAGGCCAAATTACAGTCGCTACAATTAGCTCTCACGGAAGCCTATCAGGCCTATTGTGGCAAACCGTGCCAGACTTCTAAGGACAGATACCTGGCCAGTAAGAGCGAACTGGATGTGTTCCTTAACCATCAAGCAGTCGGTCAACTTCTTCGAAACAGCGCTAGGTTCTATAGAGAGGGGGACAGGTCGGGCAGGCTGCTGGCCTTACTGATAAATAAACAGACGGCTCGCAAGCCCATATCGGCCATTAAATACAGTAACAAAACCTACAAGACTCCGGAGTCCATTGTGCAGGCTTTGGCTCTATACTACTCTAACATATATACTAGCCAACAAGACTCTACTCCGGAAAGGGTGTCAGACTTTTGGAAGGACCTGGAGCTTCCTCAACTCAGAGATGAGCAACTTGAGGCTCTAAACTCCCCGATATCCCCTGAAGAGATTAAAAAAACAATCTCTTCCATGTCCAATGGGAAAGCAGCGGGTCCCGATGGCCTACCCATTGAATTCTTTAAAATGTTGAGGCCCCAAATTACCCCTACTTTAACTAAACTCTATAACCAGTACTATAAGAAAACGATTGCTCCCTCCCAGACATTTACGATGGCACATGTGTCGCTGATCTTGAAACCAGGAAAAGACCCCGGTCTTCCTGAATCATATCGCCCCATCTCCCTCCTCAATTCGGATTACAAGATACTTATGAAGATCTTGGCAGATAGATTAAAAGTAATCCTGACAGACATTATTCATCCGGACTAAACCGGATTTATGTACCGTAGAACCTCAGTGACGAACGTACGGAGAGTGCTACACACTATCGCGCATTTCGCATCGACCCCAGAACCCACTGAGGTGAGAGGGAACTCGGAAGCCTTCCTGCTATCCTTGGATGCAGAGAAGGCCTTCGATAGAGTAGAGTGGAGTCATCTCATCGATACCCTGCGGCGCTTTGGCTTTGCGGGCTCATTTCTTACTTATGTCAGAAATATCTATACATCCCCTTGGGTCCACATTATGGCTAACGGCCTATTCTCCCCACGCATCTCACTGCAAAGGGGTACACGCCAAGGATGCCCATTATCCCCCCTCCTCTTTAACATGGCCTTAGAGCCATTAGCCATCAAGTTACGCTCGGCATATCCGGGCATTCTAATAGGTCAGGAGAGACTACACATCGCACTATATGCGGACGATATGCTTCTATTCGTAGAGAATCCCGCCAAACATATCCCGAACGTCCTGGCGATAATTGAAGCCTTTGGATCTTTTTCAGGCTACAAGGTGAACAACACCAAATCGGAAATTTTGTGGTTACAAAAGGACAAGGTTCAACTGTTCCCCTACCCATTCCAGGAGGCCAAACCTACCTTGACCTACTTGGGTATTCAGTTATCCCCCAGTGGTCAAGCTCTGTATTGCGACAATATCAGCCAAGCATGTCGTGATGCCGCGGTCACGATGGACGGCTGGAGAAATCTGCCAGTCTCTCTTTCGGGGCGCATAAGTCTTGTTAAGATGGTGATTCTACCACGGCTACTGTACCCATTGCTGATGTTACCTTTTCTTATTAGCAGGAAAGACATGGCGGAGTATAATCGGGCCCTCTCGAAATTCTTATGGAAGGGAGGTAGACCGAGAATAGCTCTTGTGAAGTTATATTCACACCCTTCGGAAGGGGGGCTAGGCCTACCCAACCTAAGGTTGTATAACTGGGCAACACTTGGCCGCCTTATGATCGACTGGCAGCTGCAAACAACCCACTTCTACTCTCCAGAACTGGAGAGACAGGCCCTGGGTGGTCTTGATTTATCGGTCCTACCCTTCACCCCCCCAGTGTCCCACTCGCACAGCTTACGGACAGCTTCCTCTATGGGGACACAATGAGGGCCTGGCGACTAGCCCTCAAACAGGTCGGCCGCTGCTGTGTGGCGTCTAGAATGATTCCATTGCGAAACAACACTAACTTTCCCCCAGGAACAGACTCCTCTCCCTTTACCATGTGGGCCTCCAGAGGACTGAGCTCTGTTGGAGATGCTGTAGACCTGTCTAGGAAGTGCATTAAAACTTTCGCCGATCTTCAAACTCAATTTGGGCTACCAAGAACCCACTTTTACGCATACCTACAAATGAGACACTTTATAGACCATCTGATAAGAGGGGACCCACAATTCTGGGAGCCTCATGCATTTGTCAGAACTGTGTCCTCATTTAAATTAGGCAACTTTTCCATTTCGGAAATGTACAGAACGCTCTTAAGCTCCATTGACTCTAAAAACATAACTTTGTTGGCTGATAAATGGAGTGGGAGTGTGGAAAGGAAAGACCTCACGGAATTAATCCAGCAGAGCGTGATGTGCGCTCGGAGAGCGACTTTATCCATGTCCCTGAGGGAATCTCAGTTTAGATTACTACATAGGGATTATATTATCCCTCAAAGATTGACCAAGTGGAGACCCGGAGTAGTGAATGAATGTAGCAAGTGCAAATTGGCTAACCCAGACTTTCTTCACTTCTTTTACACATGCCCAAAGATCAGACAGTTCTGGGACAAGGTTGCCTTTTGGATTACGAGCGCCATTAAGCTTGGAGTTCAACTAGAAATAGAACAAATTTGCTTCTTGGAATGGCGTGATCTCTGTTTCAGAGATACTCTCTTATTGACTACCATTATTTTAATTGCTAGGAAGACCATCTTGAGTGTCTGGGCAGAGAGTACTAGCCCCACCTTCAATGCATTCAAACACCGATTACACAAACAATTGCTTATTGAACAGCTAGACACTAAACTAGATACTACTAGGAGACTTAAACAGTTTATACTTAAATGGCGACGATACATCGAATCATTGAGCTTGGACTCCCAGAGACTAATTTTAAACCCCTTTGCACATACTGAATACATGCTGACAGCATCCCTAAGAGGCGAGTGGGGATTCTTGTACCAACCACGCGATAATGGGGTGGGAGAGAGGGAAAACATGACCATATAAACGCTCATAGGTGACTCTAGGACCCTATCCACTACAGCCTTCACCCTCTTCCCCTTTTCTCTTCCCTTTCTCCAACATAGGTGTGTCCGGTCCACGGCGTCATCCTTACTTGTGGGATATTCTCTTCCCCAACAGGAAATGGCAAAGAGCCCAGCAAAGCTGGTCACATGATCCCTCCTAGGCTCCGCCTACCCCAGTCATTCTCTTTGCCGTTGTACAGGCAACATCTCCACGGAGATGGCTTAGAGTTTTTTAGTGTTTAACTGTAGTTTTTCATTATTCAATCAAGAGTTTGTTATTTTCAAATAGTGCTGGTACGTACTATTTACTCAGAAACAGAAAAGAGATGAAGAATTCTGTTTGTATGAGGAAAATGATTTTAGCAACCGTAACTAAAATCCATGGCTGTTCCACACAGGACTGTTGAGAGCAATTAACTTCAGTTGGGGGAACAGTTTGCAGTCTCTTGCTGCTTGAGGTATGACACATTCTAACAAGACGATGTAATGCTGGAAGCTGTCATTTTCCCTATGGGATCCGGTAAGCCATGTTTATTACGATTGTAAATAAGGGCTTCACAAGGGCTTATTTAAACTGTAGACTTTTTCTGGGCTAAATCGATTGATTATTAACACATATTTAGCCTTGAGGAATCATTTTATCTGGGTATTTTGATATAATAATATCGGCAGGCACTGTTTTAGACACCTTATTCTTTAGGGGCTTTCCCCAAGCATAGGCAGAGTCTCATTTTCGCGCCGGTGTTGCGCACTTGTTTTTGAGAGGCATGGCATGCAGTCGCATGTGAGAGGAGCTCTGATACTTATAAAAGACTTATGAAGGCGTCATTTGGTATCGTATTCCCCTTTGGGTTTGGTTGGGTCTCAGCAAAGCAGATACCAGGGACTGTAAAGGGGTTTAAAGCTTAAAACGGCTCCGGTTCCGTTATTTTAAGGGTTAAAGCTTCCAAAATTGGTGTGCAATATTTTCAAGGCTTTAAGACGCTGTGGTGAAAATTTGGTGAATTTTGAACAATTCCTTCATGTTTTTTCGCAATTGCAGTAATAAAGTGTGTTCAGTTTAAAATTTAAAGTGACAGTAACGGTTTTATTTTAAAACGTTTTTTGTACTTTCTGATCAAGTTTATGCCTGTTTAACATGTCTGAACTACCAGATAGACTGTGTTCTGAATGTGGGGAAGCCAGAATTCCTATTCATTTAAATAAATGTGATTTATGTGATAATGACAATGATGCCCAAGATGATTCCTCAAGTGAGGGGAGTAAGCATGGTACTGCATCATTCCCTCCTTCGTCTACACGAGTCTTGCCCACTCAGGAGGCCCCTAGTACATCTAGCGCGCCAATACTCCTTACTATGCAACAATTAACGGCTGTAATGGATAATTCTGTCAAAAACATTTTAGCCAAAATGAACCCTTGTCAGCGTAAGCGTGGCTGCTCTGTTTTAGTTACTAAAGAGCATGACGACGCTGATATTAATATCTCTGAAGGGCCCCTAACCCAATCTGAGGGGGCCAGGGAGGTTTTGTCTGAGGGAGAAATTACTGATTTAGGGAACATTTCTCAGCAGGCTGAATCTGATGTGATTGCATTTAAATTTAAATTGGAACATCTCCGCATTTTGCTTAAGGAGGTATTATCCACTCTGGATGATTGTGAAAATTTAGTCATCCCAGAGAAACTATGTAAAATGGACAAGTTCCTAGAGGTGCCGGGGCTCCCAGAAGCTTTTCCTATACCCAAGCGGGTGGCGGACATTGTTAATAAAGAATGGGAAAGGCCCGGTATTCCTTTCGTCCCTCCCCCCATATTTAAAAAATTGTTTCCTATGGTCGACCCCAGAAAGGACTTATGGCAGTCAGTCCCCAAGGTCGAGGGAGCGGTTTCTACTTTAAACAAACGCACCACTATTCCAATAGAGGATATTTGTGCTTTCAAAGATCCTATGGATAAAAAATTAGAAGGTTTGCTTAAAAAGATGTTTGTTCAGCAGGGTTACCTTCTACAACCCATTTCATGCATTGTCCCTGTCACTACTGCCGCATATTTCTGGTTTGATGAACTGCTTAAGGTGCTCGATAGTGACTCTCCTCCTTATGAGGAGATTATGGACAGAATCAATGCTCTCAAATTGGCTAATTCTTTCACTCTAGACGCCTCTTTGCAATTGGCTAAGTTAGCGGCTAAGAACTCTGGGTTTGCTATTGTGGCGCGCAGAGCGCTTTGGTTGAAATCTTGGTCGGCTGATGCGTCTTCCAAGAACAAGCTACTAAACATTCCTTTCAAGGGGAAAACGTTGTTTGGTCCTGACTTGAAAGAGATTATCTCTGATATCACGGGGGGTAAGGGCCACGCCCTTCCTCAGGATCGGCCTTTCAAGGCAAAAAATAGACCTAATTTTCGTCCCTTTCGTAAAAACGGACCAGCCCAAGGTGCTACGTCCTCTAAGCAAGAGGGTAATACTTCTCAGGCCAAGCCAGCTTGGAGACCAATGCAAGGCTGGAACAAGGGAAAGCAGGCCAAGAAACCTGCCACTGCTACCAAGACAGCATGAAATATTGGCCCCCGATCCGGGACCGGATCTGGTGGGGGGCAGACTCTCTCTCTTCGCTCAGGCTTGGGCAAGAGATGTTCTGGATCCTTGGGCGCTAGAAATAGTCTCCCAGGGTTATCTTCTGGAATTCAAGGGACTTCCCCCAAGGGGGAGGTTCCACAGGTCGCAGTTGTCTTCAGACCACATAAAAAGACAGGCGTTCTTACATTGTGTAGAAGACCTGTTAAAAATGGGAGTGATTCATCCTGTTCCATTAAGAGAACAAGGGATGGGGTTCTACTCCAATCTGTTCATAGTTCCCAAAAAAGAGGGAACGTTCAGACCAATCCTAGATCTCAAGATCTTAAACAAATTTCTCAAGGTCCCATCGTTCAAGATGGAAACCATTCGAACTATCCTTCCTTCCATCCAGGAAGGTCAATTCATGACCACGGTGGATTTAAAGGATGCGTATCTACATATTCCTATCCACAAGGAACATCATCGGTTCCTAAGGTTTGCATTCCTGGACAAACATTACCAGTTCGTGGCGCTTCCTTTCGGATTAGCCACTGCTCCAAGGATTTTCACAAAGGTACTAGGGTCCCTTCTAGCGGTGCTAAGACCAAGGGGCATTGCAGTAGTACCTTACCTGGACGACATTCTGATTCAAGCGTCGTCCCTTCCTCAAGCAAAGGCTCACACGGACATTGTCCTGGCCTTTCTCAGATCTCACGGCTGGAAAGTGAACGTGGAAAAGAGTTCTCTATCACCGTCAACAAGGGTTCCCTTCTTGGGAACAATTATAGACTCCTTAGAAATGAGGATCTTTCTAACAGAGGCCAGAAAAACAAAGCTTCTGGACTCTTGTCGGATACTTCATTCCGTTCCTCTTCCTTCCATAGCTCAGTGCATGGAAGTGATCGGTTTGATGGTGGCGGCGATGGACATAGTTCCTTTTGCGCGCATTCATCTAAGACCATTACAACTGTGCATGCTCAGTCAGTGGAATGGGGACTATACAGACTTGTCTCCGAAGATACAAGTAAATCAGAGGACCAGAGACTCACTCCGTTGGTGGCTGTCCCTGGACAATCTGTCTCAAGGGATGATGTTCCACAGACCAGAGTGGGTCATTGTCACGACCGACGCCAGTCTGATAGGCTGGGGCGCGGTCTGGGGATCCCTGAAAGCTCAGGGTCTTTGGTCTCGGGAAGAATCTCTTCTACCGATAAATATTCTGGAACTGAGAGCGATATTCAATGCTCTCCAGGCCTGGCCCCAGCTTGCGAGGACCAGGTTCATACGGTTTCAATCAGACAACATGACGACTGTTGCGTACATCAACCATCAGGGGGGAACAAGAAGTTCCCTAGCGATGGAAGAAGTAACCAAAATTATTCTTTGGGCGGAGTCTCACTCCTGCCACCTGTCTGCTATCCACATCCCAGGAGTGGAAAATTGGGAAGCGGATTTTCTGAGTCGGCAGACATTGCATCCGGGGGAGTGGGAACTCCATCCGGAAATCTTTGCCCAAGTCACTCACCTGTGGGGCATTCCAGACATGGATCTGATGGCCTCTCGTCAGAACTTCAAAGTTCCTTGCTACGGGGCCAGATCCAGGGATCCCAAGGCGGCTCTAGTGGATGCACTAGTAGCACCTTGGACCTTCAAACTAGCTTATGTGTTCCCGCCATTTCCTCTCATCCCCAGGCTGATAGCCAGGATCAAGCAGGAGAGGGCGTCGGTGATCTTGATAGCTCCTGCGTGGCCACGCAGGACTTGGTATGCAGATCTGGTGAATATGTCATCGGCTCCACCTTGGAAGCTACCTTTGAGACGAGACCTTCTTGTTCAGGGTCCGTTCGAACATCCGAATCTGGTTTCACTCCAGCTGACTGCTTGGAGATTGAACGCTTGATTTTATCGAAGCGAGGATTCTCAGATCCTGTTATCGATACTCTTGTTCAGGCCAGAAAGCCTGTGACTAGAAAGATTTACCACAAAATTTGGAAAAAATATATCTGTTGGTGTGAATCTAAAGGATTCCCTTGGGACAAGGTTAAGATTCCTAGGATTCTATCCTTCCTTCAAGAAGGATTGGACAAAGGATTATCTGCTAGTTCCCTGAAGGGACAGATTTCTGCCTTGTCGGTATTACTTCACAAAAAGCTGGCAGCTGTGCCAGATGTTCAAGCCTTTGTTCAGGCTCTGGTTCGAATCAAGCCTGTTTACAAACCTTTGACTCCTCCTTGGAGTCTCAATTTAGTTCTTTCAGTTCTTCAGGGGGTTCCGTTTGAACCCTTACATTCCGTTGATATTAAGTTATTATCTTGGAAAGTTTTGTTTTTAGTTGCGATTTCTTCTGCTAGAAGAGTCTCAGAATTATCTGCTCTGCAGTGTTCTCCTCCTTATCTGGTGTTCCATGCAGATAAGGTGGTTTTACGTACTAAACCTGGTTTTCTTCCAAAAGTTGTTTCTAACAAAAACATTAACCAGGAGATTATCGTACCTTCTCTGTGTCCAAAACCAGTTTCAAAGAAGGAACGTTTGTTGCACAATTTGGATGTTGTTCGCGCTCTAAAATTCTATTTAGATGCTACAAAGGATTTTAGACAAACATCTTCCTTGTTTGTTGTTTATTCAGGTAAAAGGAGAGGTCAAAAAGCAACTTCTACCTCTCTCTCTTTTTGGATTAAAAGCATCATCAGATTGGCTTACGAGACTGCCGGACGGCAGCCTCCCGAAAGAATCACAGCTCATTCCACTAGGGCTGTGGCTTCCACATGGGCCTTCAAGAACGAGGCTTCTGTTGATCAGATATGTAGGGCAGCGACTTGGTCTTCACTGCACACTTTTACCAAATTTTACAAGTTTGATACTTTTGCTTCTTCTGAGGCTATTTTTGGGAGAAAGGTTTTGCAAGCCGTGGTGCCTTCCATTTAGGTGACCTGATTTGCTCCCTCCCTTCATCCGTGTCCTAAAGCTTTGGTATTGGTTCCCACAAGTAAGGATGACGCCGTGGACCGGACACACCTATGTTGGAGAAAACAGAATTTATGTTTACCTGATAAATTTCTTTCTCCAACGGTGTGTCCGGTCCACGGCCCGCCCTGGTTTTTTAATCAGGTCTGATATTTTATTTTCTTTAACTACAGTCACCACGGTACCATATGGTTTCTCCTATGCAAATATTCCTCCTTAACGTCGGTCGAATGACTGGGGTAGGCGGAGCCTAGGAGGGATCATGTGACCAGCTTTGCTGGGCTCTTTGCCATTTCCTGTTGGGGAAGAGAATATCCCACAAGTAAGGATGACGCCGTGGACCGGACACACCGTTGGAGAAAGAAATTTATCAGGTAAACATAAATTCTGTTTTTTTTTTTTTTTTTTTTTTTCATAGAGCAGGTACTATGACTATTACAAGTCTTGCCAAGAACCCAACAGATAACTTGCCATACGAAGGTGTCACAGTTAATTAATAGATGTATAGAAGTTCAGTTAAATTAATAATGTTCCCCAAATAGGGGAGGATGAAAAGAGGACAAGTAAAAGTTGGATTATGATATGATTCAAACTGTTGTTTTTTTCTTGTTTATTGAAGGCATGCATGTATCAGATGAACATTCCCTCTGTCAACTCCAGACCTGCGAGTCTGCATTGTATAAGTTTACATGTACTTGTATCCTTTTTCTTGTTCTCAATAAAAATAGTATTTTAAAAAAGAAACTGTTATATTTCCTGTTTTAAATGTGTATAACCTATTTTCTTTTGCCTTTTTAATTATTAGGTGGAAAGAGATCAGCCCTGGGTACTGGACCGGAGTTTTAAAAGGACGTGTGTGGACTCTGACGCAAACAGATGAACATATTTGGTACACAGTATACACCAAAGATGATTATGTTGAGGGGGATGAGACTCTGGCTGCAACAAAAAAGAAGAGACGGTTAAACCCAAAGAAAAATAAATCGCCTACAAAATTATTAAATACAAAACAAATCAAGCAGGACAAAGATGAAAGCTCACAAAATATTGAATTGGCTGATAATGACAAAGTCTCAACCAAAGACCCAGATATTTTACGTGATTACTTCCAACTGGATGTGACGCTGAGTGATCTTTACCAGCAGTGGGGAAAATCTGACCCCCACTTTAAAGAAGTATCAAAACATTTTTCAGGTACATAATGAAACAAAATTGATGACTAACCAAAAAAAAACTATTTTTAGCATCATTGCTATCGTTTTTTTTTAAAGTGCTGGAAAAAAATAAATTCCAAAGACGCTGGTGGAATTTTAAAAGTATTGAAATTCTTTTCTTTTTAAATTTGTTTTTAATGTACTTGAATTTATGAATATTTTGCTCAAGATAAAAGTTCTTCTTACAAGAGTAGGTCAAATGTTTATTTCCAAACTTATGGATTGGTCAAAAGTGTTTGCTTCTGTAAATAAATATAAAAATCTCTAGTACAGTCAGTGGTGGAGAAAACCTAGGATACTGGAACCTATGGTTCCCTAATCGTATTTGTGGTACATTCAAATTGTATTTCTGTAAATGCATTACATCCTCACTCTTTCATGTAAAATTTATGCTCATTCTTCACTTAGAACAAAGTAACTCTGCTTGCACATCTTTACTACTTTTATATCAAAGATGAAAAAATTTCAATAAATATTATATACAATGTATAAATGTACTGTATGTATAAGTATATGATACATGAACATAACACACCATGTCTTTTTTTACTGCCAAGTCTTTATAAATTCATATAGTAAATATATATATATATATATATATATATATATATATATATATATATATATATATATATATATATATATATATATATATATATAGGATAGTATCACAGAGTCAAGTTTGGCATCGTATACAATATGCTTCCTTAAAGGACCACTCAATGCAGTAGAATTGCATAATTAACAAGTGCTTGATAAAAAGACAGTGGTTTAACACCTACTCTTAATTTTAAACAAGCAGTAGATTTTGTTTTCTTTCATGTAATTAGCAAGAGTCCATGAGCTAGTGACGTATGGGATATACATTCCTACCAGGAGGGGCAAAGTTTCCCAAACCTCAAAATGCCTACAAATACACCCCTCACCACACCCACAAATCAGTTTTACAAACTTTGCCTCCTATGGAGGTGGTGAAGTAAGTTTGTGCTAGATTCTACGTTGATATGCGCTCCGCAGCAGGTTGGAGCCCGGTTTTCCTCTCAGCGTGCAGTGAATGTCAGAGGGATGTGAGGAGAGTATTGCCTGTTTGAATTCAATGATCTCCTGCTACGGGGTCTATTTCATAGGTTCTCTGTTATCGGTCGTAGAGATTCATCTCTTACCTCCCTTTTCAGATCGACGATATACTCTTATAAATATACCATTACCTCTGCTGATTTTCGTTTCAGTACTGGTTTGGCTTTCTACAAACATGTAGATGAGTGTCCTGGGGTAAGTAAGTCTTATTTTCTGTGACACTCTAAGCTATGGTTGGGCACTTTTTTAATAAAGTTCTAAATATATGTATTCAAACATTTATTTGCCTTGACTCAGGATGTTCAACATTCCTTATTTTCAGACAGTCAGTTTCATATTTGGGATAATGCATTTGAATCAATAATTTTTCTTACCTTAAAAATTTGACTTTTTTTCCCTGTGGGCTGTTAGGCTTGCAGGGGCTGAAAATGCTTAATTTTATTGCGTCATTTTTGGCGCTGACTTTTTTGGCGCAAAAAATGTTTTCTGTTTCCGGCGTCATACGTGTCGCCGGATGTTGCGTCATTTGTTGACGTTCTTTTGCGCCAAAAATGTCGGCGTTCCGGACCTGGCGTCATTTTTGGCGCCAAAAGCATTTAGGCGCCAAATAATGTGGGCGTCTTATTTGGCGCTAAAAAAATATGGGCGTCGCTTTTGTCTCCACATTATTTAAGTCTCATTTTTCTTTGCTTCTGGTTGCTAGAAGCTTGTTCCTTGGCATTTTTTCCCATTCCTGAAACTGTCATTTAAGGAATTTGATCAATTTTGCTTTATATGTTGTTTTTTCTCTTACATATTGCAAGATGTCTCACGTTGCATCTAAGTCAGAAGAAACTTCAGGAAAATCGCTGTCTGGTGCTGGAACTACCAAAGCTAAGTGTATCTGCTGTAAACTTTTGGTAGCTGTTCCTCCAGCTGTTGTTTGTATTAATTGTCATGACAAACTTGTTAATGCAGATAATATTTCCTTTAGTAATGTACCATAACCTGTTGCAGTTCCATCAACATCTAATGTTCAGAGTGTTCCTGATAACATAAGAGATTTTGTTTTTGAATCCATCAAGAAGGCTATGTCTGTTATTCCTCCTTCTAGTAAACATAAAAAATCTTTTAAAACTTCTCTTTATACAGATGAATTTTTAAATGAACATCATCATTCTGATTCTAATGACTCTTCTGGTTCAGAGGATTCTGTCTCAGAGGTTGATGCTGATAAATCTTCATATTTATTTAAAATGGAATTTATTCATTCTTTACTTAAAGAAGTACTAATTGCTTTAGAAATTGAGGATTCTGGTCCTCTTGATACTAAATCTAAACGTTTAGATAAGGTCTTTAAATCTCCTGTGGTTATTCCAGAAGTTTTTCCTGTTCCTGGTGCTATTTCTGAAGTAATTTCCAGAGAATGGAATAATTTGGGTAATTCATTTACTCCTTCTAAATGTTTTAAGCAATTATATCCTGTGCCGTCTGACAGATTAGAATTTTGGGACAAAATCCCTAAAGTTGATGGGGCTATTTCTACCCTTGCTAAACGTACTACTATTCCTACGTCAGATGGTACTTCGTTTAAGGATCCTTTAGATAGGAAAATTGAATCCTTTCTAAGAAAAGCTTATCTGTGTTCAGGTAATCTTCTTAGACCTGCTATATCATTGGCTGATGTTGCTGCAGCTTCAACTTTTTGGTTGGAAACTTTAGCGCAACAAGTAACAGATCATGATTCTCATAATATTATTATTCTTCTTCAACATGCTAATAATTTTATCTGTGATGCCATTTTTGATATTATCAGAGTTGATGTCAGGTTTATGTCTCTAGCTATTTTAGCTAGAAGAGCTTTATGGCTTAAAACTTGGAATGCTGATATGTCTTCTAAATCAACTCTACTTTCCATTTCTTTCCAGGGTAACAAATTATTTGGTTCTCAGTTGGATTCTATTATCTCAACTGTTACTGGTGGGAAAGGAACTTTTTTACCACAGGATAAAAAATCTAAGGGTAAAAACAGGGCTAATAATCGTTTTCGTTCCTTTCGTTTCAACAAAGAACAAAAGCCTGATCCTTCATCCTCAGGAGCAGTTTCAGTTTGGAAACCATCTCCAGTCTGGAATAAATCCAAGCCTTCTAGAAAAGCAAAGCCAGCTTCTAAGTCCACATGAAGGTGCGGCCCTCATTCCAGCTCAGCTGGTAGGGGGCAGGTTAAGTTTTTTCAAAGAAATTTGGATCAATTCTGTTCACAATCTTTGGATTCAGAACATTGTTTCAGAAGGGTACAGAATTGGTTTCAAGATAAGACCTCCTGCAAAGAGATTTTTTCTTTCCCGTGTCCCAGTAAATCCAGTGAAAGCTCTAGCATTTCTGAAATGTGTTTCAGATCTAGAGTTGGCTGGAGTAATTATGCCAGTTCCAGTTCTGGAACAGGGGCTGGGGTTTTATTCGAATCTCTTCATTGTACCAAAGAAGGAGAATTCCTTCAGACCAGTTCTGGATCTAAAAATATTGAATCGTTATGTAAGGATACCAACGTTCAAAATGGTAACTGTAACGGTAACTATCTTGCCTTTTGTTCAGCAAGGGCATTATATGTCCACAATAGATTTACAGGATGCATATCTGCATATTCCGATTCATCCAGATCATTATCAGTTCCTGAGATTCTCTTTCCTGGACAAGCATTACCAGTTTGTGGCTCTGCCGTTTGGCCTAGCTACAGCTCCAAGAATTTTTTCAAAGGTTCTCGGTGCCCTTCTGTCTGTAATCAGAGAACAGGGTATTGTGGTATTTCCTTATTTGAACGATATCTTGGTACTTGCTCAGTCTTCACATTTAGCAGAATCTCATACGAATCGACTTGTGTTGTTTCTTCAAGATCATGGTTGGAGGATCAATTCACTAAAAAGTTCATTGATTCCTCAGACAAGGGTAACCTTTCTGGGTTTCCAGATAGATTCAGTGTCCATGACTCTGTCTTTGACAGACAAGAGACGTCTAAAATTGATTTCAGCTTGTCGAAACCTTCAGTCACAATCATTCCCTTCGGTAGCCTTATGCATGGAAATTCTAGGTCTTATGACTGCTGCATCGGACGCGATCCCCTTTGCTCGTTTTCACATGCGACCTCTTCAGCTCTGTATGCTGAATCAATGGTGCAGGGATTACACAAAGATATCTCAATTAATATCTTTAAAACCGATTGTACGACACTCTCTAACGTGGTGGACAGATCACCATCGTTTAATTCAGGGGGCTTCTTTTGTTCTTCCGACCTGGACTGTAATTTCAACAGATGCAAGTCTTACAGGTTGGGGAGCTGTGTGGGGATCTCTGACGGCGCAAGGAGTTTGGGAATCTCAGGAGGTGAGATTACAGATCAATATTTTGGAACTCCATGCAATTTTCAGAGCTCTTCAGTCTTGGCCTCTTCTGAAGAGAGAATCGTTCATTTGTTTTCAGACAGACAATGTCACAACTGTGGCATACATCAATCATCAAGGAGGGACTCACAGTCCTCTGGCTATGAAAGAAGTATCTCGAATACTGGTATGGGCGGAATCCAGCTCCTGTCTAATCTCTGCGGTTCATATCCCAGGTATTGACAATTGGAAAGCGGATTATCTCAGTCGCCAAACGTTACATCCGGGCGAGTGGTCTCTTCACCTAGAGGTGTTTCTTCAGATTGTTCAAATGTGGGAACTTCCAGAAATAGATCTGATGGCGTCTCATCTAAACAAGAAACTTCCCAGGTATCTGTCCAGATCCCGGGATACTCAGGCGGAGGCAGTGGATGCATTATCACTTCCTTGGAAGTATCATCCTGCCTATATCTTTCCGCCTCTAGTTCTTCTTCCAAGAGTAATCTCCAAGATTCTGAAGGAATGCTCGTTTGTTCTGCTGGTAGCTCCGGCATGGCCTCACAGGTTTTGGTATGCGGATCTTGTCCGGATGGCCTCTTGCCAGCCGTGGACTCTTCCGTTAAGACCAGACCTTCTGTCGCAAGGTCCTTTTTTCCATCAGGATCTCAAATCCTTAAATTTAAAGGTATGGAGATTGAACGCTTGATTCTTGGTCAAAGAGGTTTCTCTGACTCTGTGATTAATACTATGTTACAGGCTCGTAAATCTGTATCTAGAGAGATATATTATAGAGTCTGGAAGACTTATATTTCTTGGTGTCTTTCTCATCATTTTTTTTGGCATTCTTTTAGAATTCCGAGAATTTTACAGTTTCTTCAGGATGGTTTAGATAAAGGTTTGTCCGCAAGTTCTTTGAAAGGACAAATCTCTGCTCTTTCTGTTCTTTTTCACAGAAAGATTGCTAATCTTCCTGATATTCATTGTTTTGTACAAGCTTTGGTTCGTATAAAACCTGTCATTAAGTCAATTTCTCCTCCTTGGAGTTTGAATTTGGTTCTGGGGGCTCTTCAAGCTCCTCCTTTTGAACCCATGCATTCATTGGACATTAAATTACTTTCTTAGAAAGTTTTGTTCCTTTTGGTGATCTCTTCTGCCAGAAGAGTCTCTGAATTATCTGCTCTTTCTTGTGAGTCTCCTTTTCTGATTTTTCATCAGGATAAGACGGTGTTGCGAACTTCTTTTGAATTTTTACCTAAGGTTGTGAATTCCAACAACATTAGTAGAGAAATTGTGGTTCCCTCATTATGTCCTAATCCTAAGAATTCTAAGGAGAAATCGTTGCATTCTTTGGATGTTGTTAGAGCTTTGAAATATTATGTTGAAGCTACTAAGTCTTTCCGAAAGACTTCTAGTCTATTTGTTATCTTTTCCGGTTCTAGAAAAGGCCAGAAAGCTTCTGCCATTTCTTTGGCATCTTGGTTGAAATCTTTAATTCATCATGCCTATGTCGAGTCGGGTAAAACTCCGCCTCAAAGGATTACAGCTCATTCTACTAGGTCAGTTTCTACTTCCTGGGCGTTTAGGAATGAAGCTTCGGTTGATCAGATTTGCAAAGCAGCAACTTGGTCCTCTTTGCATACTTTTACTAAATTCTACCATTTTGATGTATTTTCTTCTTCTGAAGCAGTTTTTGGTAGAAAAGTACTTCAGGCAGCGGTTTCAGTTTGAATCTTCTGTTTATGTTTTTCATTAAACTTTATTTTGGGTGTGGATTATTTTCAGCAGGAATTGGCTGTCTTTATTTTATCCCTCCCTCTCTAGTGACTCTTGCGTGGAAAGATCCACATCTTGGGTAGTCATTATCCCATACGTCACTAGCTCATGGACTCTTGCTAATTACATGAAAGAAAACATAATTTATGTAAGAACTTACCTGATAAATTCATTTCTTTCATATTAGCAAGAGTCCATGAGGCCCACCCTTTTTGTGGTGGTTATGATTTTTTTGTATAAAGCACAATTATTCCAATTCCTTATTTTATATGCTTTCGCACTTTTTTCTTATCACCCCACTTCTTGGCTATTCGTTAAACTGATTTGTGGGTGTGGTGAGGGGTGTATTTGTAGGCATTTTGAGGTTTGGGAAACTTTGCCCCTCCTGGTAGGAATGTATATCCCATACGTCACTAGCTCATGGACTCTTGCTAATATGAAAGAAATGAATTTATCAGGTAAGTTCTTACATAAATTATGTTTTCTTTCATGTAATTAGCAAGAGTCCATGAGCTAGTGACGTATGGGATATACATTCCTACCAGGAGGGGCAAAGTTTCCCAAACCTCAAAATGCCTATAAATACACCCCTCACCACACCCACAAATCAGTTTTTACAAACTTTGCCTCCTATGGAGGTGGTGAAGTAAGTTTGTGCTAGATTCTACGTTGATATGCGCTCCGCAGCAGGTTGGAGCTCGGTTTTTCTCTCAGCGTGCAGTGAATGTCAGAGGGATGTAAGGAGAGTATTGCCTATTTGAATTCAATGATCTCCTTCTACGGGGTCTATTTCATAGGTTCTCTGTTATCGGTCGTAGAGCTTCATCTCTTACCTCCCTTTTCAGATCGACGATATACTCTTATATATACCATTACCTCTACTGATTCTCGTTTCAGTACTGGTTTGGCTTTCTACTACTTGTAGATGAGTGTCCTGGGGTAACTAAGTCTTATTTTCTGTGACACTCTAAGCTATGGTTGGGCACTTTTTATATAAAGTTCTAAATATATGTGTTCAAACATTTATTTGCCTTGACTCAGGATGTTCAACATTCCTTATTTCAGACGGTCAGTTTCATATTTGGGATAATGCATATGAATTAATCAATTTTTTTCTTACCTTAAAATTTGACTTTTTCCCTGTGGGCTATTAGGCTCGCGGGGGCTGAAAATGCTTCATTTTATTGCGTCATTCTTGGCGCAGACTTTTTTGGCGCAAATTTTTTTTTCTGTTTCCGGCGTCATACGTGTCGCCGGAAGTTGCGTCATTTTTTTGATGTTTTTTTGCGCCAAAAGTGTCGGCGTTCCGGATGTGGTGTCATTTTTGGCGCCAAAAGCATTTAGGTGCCAAATAATGTGGGCGTCTTTTTTGGCGCTAAAAAATATGGGCGTCTCTATTGTCTCCACATTATTTAAGTCTCATTATTTATTGCTTCTGGTTGCTAGAAGCTTGTTCACTGGCATTTTTTCCCATTCCTGAAACTGTCATTTAAGGAATTTGATCAATTTTGTTTTATATGTTGTTTTTTCTATTACATATTGCAAGATGTCTCCGTTTGTCCCTGAGTCAGAAGCCACTTCTGGAAAAATGCTTAACTGAGTTTCAGTTCTACCAAAGCTAAGTTCATTTATTTTAAATGTTATAAATGTTTATCTTTAGCTATGGTTTGTAATAAGTTATTATGATATACTTTTACATGCAGATTCCATTAGTATTTATGCTTTATACATTTCCATTCTTAAGTGTAAGAAATGTTTAGAAGATTTATAAGAAATATTTTTTCTGATTAAGGCTATGTCTGACTTCGTGCCTTCTAATACGATTTTTAGGTCTTTTTCACTTCTTTTTTAATTATTGAAGTTTCAAATGACCAACAACATACTGATTTATCCTTCTCTGATGATGTTTTTTTCTCTTTCAGAAATTCTCTTCATCAGATATTGACACTAACAAATCTACTTTTTTATATAATTTTTTTTATTATTAAAGTACATTTGTTCTTTGTTGAAGAGGTGTTGATTATTTTGGATATTAAGGTAACTAGTTCTTTAAGACTAGCTGACACTATTTCTGCCTTTTTATTTCTTCTGTGATTTCAGAGGTTTTCTTTCCAATTCCCCATACTAGGGAATGGAATAGGCTGAGAATTTTATTTTATTTTTAAACTATATTCTTTGTCAGCAGTTAAATTCAATTTGGAGGGTTCTCCAATTTATTGGAGCTATCTCTACTCCTACTAATTATGCTATTGTTTTTATAGCAAAATAGTATTTATTTTCCTTTATATAGTTGTATCTTATTTTTGGAAAATTATTTAGTATCAGGTACTTTTCTTGGTCCTGTGATATTGCAATTGCTTCATTTTTTCTGTTTTCTTTAAGATCAAGTATCAGATCATGATTTATTTTAGCATTGTTAAGGGACAACATTTATTAGACTAGGTGCCGTTGCATTTGTCTTGTTGTTTTGCATTTTGCAAGTCCTCTGTTTTGACTGGTCCTTTAAACTGGACTATCATGCTAATGATTTCATTTGTGTCTTCATTTTATTGAATATATTCGCAAATGAGGGTTAATCTATGTCTTTAGCTATTTTAGCTAGAAGAATTCTGTGATTTAAAAAAAAAAAAAAAAAAAGAAAATCCATATTTCTTTTGTTCTAAGATAATCAATTATAATTGGATTCAATTCTTAACTGTTACTATGGGCTTCAAGATTGAGTTCTAAGACTAAAACTTTAAGCTTATACTAGTTTGGTTGTTCTTATTAAGGAACGAATCCTGAGTTCTTTCCCAAGTAACATGTTTTTAATTGGTGTTCGAAATTATCTCCTTAATGTTGCGATGCACGTGCCGTATTCCAGCTTGGCTGGTAAGGGGCAGGTTAAGACTTCTTTGAAATTTATTTGGTTCTATTTTGTCCAAATTTCTTTGATTTTATTCCAGTAAGGCTAACACTTTCTTTCAGTGTGTTTCTGTCCTATATATTTTGGGTACTGTTGAGGCATGGCTGGGTACCCATGGGGTTCAAGCGCTGCTCAGACCTGGAATCTTCTGGGGTTTTTATTCCAGTTCCTTTTCTAGGAACTGGGTTTTGGAGTTTTATTCAAACTATTTTGCCTTTTTGTGGTCATTGATAGCATTATTTGTTTTCTTTAGATACAATAAATGCGTATTCTTCATTTTTCTGTTTTTATTCAGATTATTTCCTGAGGATGCGGATTCTCATATGTTTCACTTGCTCTTCAGGACATAGTTAGAGGATCTTTTTTCAAAAGCTCTTGATTCATCACGCAAGGGTCACCTTTTTTTTTTTTAGGTTTCCAGATAGTTTATGTCACTATCTTTGTCTCTATCAGACAAGGGACAATTTGTATTGGGTTCCGTCTGTCGGTACCTTTAGTCTCTATTATTTCCTTCAGTTGCTATATATGCATAGAAGTTTTAACAGCATTGGATTCAATTTCCTTTGCTCATTTTCAATGGAAAGATCCTTTCCAGCTTTTTATGAGTGTTGTTTCTTCAAGAACATGGTTGGAAGATCAATTAACCAAAAAGTTTGTTTATTCCTCAGACAAGAGTAACCTTTTTTAGATTTCCGGATAGATTCAGTGTCCATGACTCTGTCTCTGTTGGACAGGAGACGTCTGAAATTGGTTTCAGCTTATCGAAACCTTCAGTCTCAATCATTCCCTTCGGTAGCCTTATGCATGGAAATTCTAGGTTCTTATGACTGCTGCATTGGACGTGTTCCCCTTTGCTCATTTTCACATGCGACCTCTTCAGCTCTGTATGCTGAACCAGTGGTGCCGGGATTATACAAAGATATCTCATTTAATATCTTTAAAACTGATTGTTCGACTCCCTCTGACGTGGTACAGACCACCATCGTTTAGTTCAGGGGGGCTTCTTTTTTCTTCCAACCTGGACTGTGATCTCAACAGATTCAAGTCTGACAGGTTGGGGAGCTGTATGGGGGTTTCTGACAGCACAAGGGGTTTGAGATATCTCAGGAGGTGAGATTACCAATCAATATTTTGGAACTCCGTGCAATTTTCAGAAGCTCTTCAGTCATGCCTCTTCTAAAGAGAGAATCGTTCATTTGTTTTCAGACAGACAATGTCACAACTGTGGCATATATCAATCATCAAGGAGGGACTCACAGTCCTCTGGCTATGAAAGAAGTCCATTGGGCAAAAGGGAAACCAGGGACCTTTAAATGTGGCCGAAACCATTGGGCAAAAGGGAAACCAGGGACCTTTAAATGTGGCCGAAAAAACTGTTGCATGTGCCCCTTAATCTGGAATAGGGATTCCATTAAGGACACAAGTCATTTGAAATAATTTCCCATCAAATCAAGAGGCACCTGTCAATCAACGTATGTGGTTTATAGCCTAACATGTAAATGTGGGTGTGTCTATGTAGGAAGGACAAAAAGGAAAGTGAAACGTAGATGCTATGAGCATATTTACAACATAGAACAAGGTCTAAAGACACATAGTGTGTCTGATCACTTCCGTGAGTTCCATAACAAGGACCCCAGTAGTCTTAAAATTAGTATTTTAGAAACAGTATCTGTGACTTCCAATCCCCACCAAAGATTAACAGAATTAAGAAAAAGAGAAACGAAGTGGATTCAATTGTTAGATTGCTTGGTTCCAAAAGGGTTAAACATAGATTTGGATCTCCAAGCATTCATGATTTGATTTTAATAATTTATTAACTAATTATCATAGGTACACCCTCACAAGTAACAACTATTCTAAAGAGAATAATGCAAGTTAATAAGCAGTAACTATTTAGAATTATAAAAAATTTTTTAGTTAGTATATTTATAAATTTATAGTCTTAGGGTTTTACTAGTGTATTTTTTTAAAATAAATTTTTAATCCGTAGGAAAGCACACATTAGTGAGGATTAGAATTGGTGTTGGTACATCACTATTACTAGTAATAGGAGGTATATAAGGGAGAAGGTAAAGTCTATATCCCTTTAAGGAATTAATAATATCCCTTCAAGAAATACTAGTAGAGTGTGTAGTAAGCAAGAGCCCCACAATCGCTATTCAAAAGCACAATATAATGATATGTTTGTATATTTAGGTATATTATATGACGTTGTTGTTTTGTTTTGTATTGCTAAATATATTTATTCAGTTTCACTGCAATATGCATTCTGTGTAATGTGGTGTTTTTAAATTCTAATTAGAATATCAACATCGGCGACTCCTATCTGACTTACCGCAAATGAGACACATTGTTTGCTAGTGGGTGTGTCGGATCGGAGTCTACGATAGGACTATAGTTCAACCAATGGAAACATAGCTGGACGTTTAAGAAGAGGATCCCCGCGAAATAAGTTATCATACCCTGAGTCTTGAGAAAGTCCCGACAAAAGAGGACGAAACGCGTAGACCTTAATAGGGACACTGTTGATAGACATTCATATTCATTTGTTCTTACAAGTACTTGTTTATCCGTCACCATTTGGGTTATTGACATCTGAGCCTGGGGATTTCACGGAGACGCCATAACTGATCCCAGTGTGAAGAGCTAACAGAGAAACTGTGATCCAGCGGACTGTTAATACCTAAAGGCTTGAATATTGCTAACTTCTTGTAAGTGCAATTTGTTTTTAGCGCATGACATAATAATAAAAGTTTTACCTTGAGTTGCGGTTGCGCTCTGTTCCCTTTTTGTGTTCACAGCTTCCCGTAGTTTGGGCGCTCTTCAGCGTCTAACGAGCATCAAAGCAGCACCGCTCTCAATAACAGAGACAGGAGGATCTTTATTCTGACACTCGAATATATGTTTAAGTTTACCATACTACTGGGGACATCGAGGTGAGATAGGTAGCATATGTTAAGCTACTTTTTAGTTTGTTTTAATGTTATATGTAACAGTTGGGTTGTGTTTTATTTTCGAATATTGCGTTACATTTGTCAACTCAAAATGATTTTCAACATTGTTCATATTGACTGTGTTGTTCTATTGTGTATAAGGAGTGCTCAGCAGTTGGCTCACTTAGACATTTTACATTGTGAATTTTTACTTTGTATGCTAATCCTGTAACCGGTCTAGTGTGTAGAGTACAGCCAGCTGATAATAGGTAACAATAGGCTCTACAGCAGTGGTCAGTTAGCGCAGTGTTAGGGTAACAGTATATGAAAGAAGTATCTTGAATACTGGTATGGGCGGAATCCAGCTCCTGTCTAATCTCTGCGGTTCATATCCCAGGTATTGACAATTGGAAAGCGGATTATCTCAGTCGCCAAACGTTACATCCGGGCGAGTGGTCTCTTCACCTAGAGGTGTTTCTTCAGATTGTTCAAATGTGGGGACTTCCAGAAATAGATCTGATGGCTTCTCATCTAAACATGAAACTTCCCAGGGATCTGTCCAGATCCAGGGATCCTCAGGCGGAAGCAGTGGATGCATTGTCACTTCCTTGGAAGTATCATCCTGCCTATATCTTTCCGCCTCTAGTTCTTCTTCCAAGAGTAATCTCCAAGATTCTGAAGGAATGCTCGTTTTTTTCTGCTGGTGGCTCCAGCATGGTCTCACAGGTTTTGGTATACGGTTCTTGTCCGCATGGCTTCTTGCCAACCGTGGACTCTTCCGTTAAGACCAGACCTTCTGTCACAAGGTCCTTTTTTACCATCAGGATCTCAAATCCTTAAATTTAAAGGTATGGAGATTGAACTCTTGATTCTTAGTCAAAGAGGTTTCTCTGACTCTGTGATTAATACTATGTTACAGGCTCGTAGATCTGTATCTAGGAAGATATATTATCGAGTCTGGAAGACTTACATTTCTTGGTGTCTTTCTCATCATTTTTCCTGGCATTCTTTTAGAATTCCGAGAATATTTCAGTTTCTTCAGGATGGTTTGGATAAAGGTTTGTCTGCAAGTTCCTTGAAAGGATAAATCTCTGCTCTTTCTGTTCTTTTTCACAGAAGGATTGCTATTCTTCCTGATATTCATTGTTTTGTACAAGCTTTGGTTCGTATAAAACCTGTTATTAAGTAAATTTCTCCTCCTTGGAGTTTGAATTTGGTTCTGGGGGCTCTTCAAGCTCTTCCGTTTGAACCTATGCATTCACTGGACATTATATTACTTTCTTGGAAAGTTTTGTTTTCTTTTGGCCATCTCTTCTGCTAGAAGAGTTTCTGAATTATCTGCTCTTTCTTGTGAATCTCCTTTTCTAATTTTCCATCAGGATAAGGCGGTGTTGCGAACTTCTTTTAAATTTTTACCTAAGGTTGTGAATTCTAACAACATTAGTAGAGAAATTGTGGTTCCTTCATTATGTCCTAATCCTAAGAATTCTAAGGAGAGATCATTGCATTCTTTGGATGTAGTTAGAGCTTTGAAATATTATGTTGAAGCTAATAGACTTCTAGTCTATTTGTTATCTTTTCTGGTTCTAGGAAAGGTCAGAAGGCCTCTGCCATTTCTTTGGCATCTTGGTTGAAATCTTTAATTCATCATGCTTATGTTGAGTCGGGTAAATCTCCGCCTCAAAGGATTACAGCTCATTCTACTAGGTCAGTTTCTACTTCCTGGGCGTTTAGGAATGAAGCTTCGATTGATCAGATTTGCAAAGCAGCAACTTGGTCTTCTTTGCATACTTTTACTAAATTCTACCATTTTGATGTGTATTCTTCTTCTGAAGCAGTTTTTGGTAGAAAAATACTTCAGGCAGCTGTTTCAGTTTGATTCTTCTGCTTATAATTTCAGTTTTCTTCATTATAAGATTTAAACTTTGTTTTGGGTGTGGATTATTTTTCAGCGGAATTGGCTGTCTTTATTTTATCCCTCCCTCTCTAGTGACTCTTGCGTGGAAGATCCACATCTTGGGTAGTCATTATCTCATATGTCACTAGCTCATGGACTCTTGCTAATTACATGAAAGAAAACATAATTTATGTAAGAACTTACCTGATAAATTCATTTCTTTCATATTAGCAAGAGTCCATGAGGCCCACCCTTTTTTGTGGTGGTTATGATTTTTTTGTATAAAGCACAATTATTCCAATTCCTTGTTTTTTATGCTTTCGCACTTTTTTCTTATCACCCCACTTCTTGGCTATTCGTTAAACTGATTTGTGGGTGTGGTGAGGGGTGTATTTATAGGCATTTTGAGGTTTGGGAAACTTTGCCCCTCCTGGTAGGAATGTATATCCCATACGTCACTAGCTCATGGACTCTTGCTAATATGAAAGAAATGAATTTATCAGGTAAGTTCTTACATAAATTATGTTTTCTGACAAATTTATTTTTTTCTTTAGAACAGAGGTAAAGTCCAGCACTCAGATTATGCAAGTCACAGAGACCAACTTCCAGGGTCACAAAGACAATTAAAAAAACAGCAAGGAGTGACAGCATAATACTTTTATTATAAAGACAAGCAGGGTGATAACAGCAACGTTTCGGGACCTCTGTCCCTTTCTCAAGCTTGAGAAAGGGACAGAGGTCCCGAAACGTTGCTGTTATCACCCTGCTTGTCTTTATAATAAATTTATCTTTTCTCCCACTTTCCGGCCCCATGTATCATGTGACAGACATCAGCCAATGACAGACTAATATACGTATACCCTGTGAGCTTGAGTGTCCCTTTCAAGTACAACTGATTGATATCTTTCTAGCATGCTGGACACTTTAATAGCTAACAACAAATGTTGAACTTTGCATGGCTTCAGCTACTAACTACCTATGTGTTGTTGTCAAACAGCAATTTACAAGGAACCAGCCTTGATATCTCTAACAGCCTTATTTGTGCTTTGCAATTATTCTACTAACAATTATTGAACTAAGTTGAACTTTCCACAAGAACATTAAGAGAGCTCCCTAATAGGACATTCTGAATTGGGTTTTATGATATTTGTTGTATTTTTGAACTTAGATGTGTTTGTTAATATTGTTTTCACTTAAAGTGATAGTTCAATTTACCATCAATAAATAGTAATTTGAAGGAAATTGTTGTAGTGCTGGATAGGGTTATCTGTCTTTGGGCAGTTGCTTAAATTTCAACTCTCTAAAGTGCTTCTTTTATTTTTGAATATATATATAATGTGTGTGTGTGTGTGTGTGTGTATGTATGTATATAAATGTGTGTGTGTGTGTATGTATGTATATAAATGTGTGTGTGTGTGTATGTATGTATATATAAATGTCTGTGTGTATGTTTCTGTATATATATATATATATATATATATATATATATATATATATCTCAATTTACTAGGTGTCCAAGACTTATGCTATGGAGTGAAGGGTCTTGAAAATAAATAAATATATATATATATATATATATATATATATATATATATATATATATATATATATATATTTGAAATCATATATCTGTATCTTAAAATTAAAAATAATTGTTTGTTCCTAAGTTTTATATATATATATTTGACCACTTCTATAAAAATGCTGTCAGTATAGTCTAACACACTGCTTATTATGTAACAGACTTTCGCTTTACCTCCAGGCATTCGGGTTTTATGCCAGGATCCAACAGAATGTCTCTTTTCTTTTATCTGCACATCAAACAATCACATCTCTCGGATCACAGGAATGATTGAGCGTGTCTGTTCCTCTCTTGGAAGCCGTTTGTGTCAGCTGGATTCTGTGGAATACTACACCTTCCCAACACTACAGGCACTGGCAGGCAGGTACCAGGTTTTATTTAGTTACTTGGCAGCTGCTGTCATTAGGGTGTTTTTAACCAAAAGGATGAAAGTTTTTTTCCCCAAGAAAGAGACAGATTTCATAGAGATTCACAGACCTGTTTGAGAAACAGACTTTGCTCATAACCATGTTTTGTTCATTTTTTACATGCATAACATATAAAAGTTCAGCATTTGGTATTAGAATTACCTTGTAAAATGTAGTGTTGAATTTCTGTTAATTTCAGACTCTTTAATATTATTAGCATTTTCTTTATGTCTAGTCAAAATTAAACTTTCACAATTCAGATAGAGAATGCAATTTTAAAGGGACAGTCTACACCAGAATTTTTATTGTTTTAAAAGATAGATAATCCCTTTATTACCCATTCCCCAGTTTTGCATAACCAACACAGTTATATTAATATACTTTTAACCTCTGTGATTATCTTGTATCTAAGCCTCTGCAAACTGCCCCTTTATTTCAGTTCTTTTGACAGACTTGCAGTTTAGCCAATCAGTGCCTGCTCCCAGATAACTTCACGTGCACGAGCACAGTGTTATCTATATGAAACACGTGAACTAACACCCTCTAGTGGTGAAAAACTATTAAAATGCAAAGAGGTGGCCTTCAAGGTCTAAGAAATTAGCATATGAACCTCCTAGGTTAAGCTTTCAACTAAGAATAACAAGAGAACAAAGCAAAATTGGTGATAAAAGTAAATTGGAAAATTGTTTAAAAATACATGCCCTATCTGAATCATGAAAGTTTATTTTGGCCTAGACTGTCCCTTTAAGCAACTTTCTAATTTACTCCTATTATTATTTTTTCATCATTCTCTTGCTATCTTTATTTGAAAAAGCAAGAATGTAAGCATAGGAGCCGGCCCATTTTTGGTTCAGCACCTGGGTTTCACTGTTTTATAGGTGTCTAAATGTTGCCACCAATTAGCAAGCGCTAACCAGGTACTAAACCAAAAATGGTCCTGCGACTAATCATAAATTAAAATAAAGATAGTAAGAGAACAAAGAAAAATGAAAAATAGGAGTAAATTAGAAATCAGAATCTATCTGAATCATGAAACTTTAATTTTGACTAGACTATTCCTTTAAAAAATAAATAAATATATATATATATTTCATTTTACAAGCAATTAAATAGCTACATCACAGCTGTGAATGTCTTATTTGGCACTAATTCAACCCTTTTATGGTTCATGTGAAATAACTTTATTACTGGTAACCAAGAGGATAAAAAAATTCAACTTCTTTTACTAGCAACCAGGAGGTTAAATCATATATGTTTCTTACAACTAATAGCTGAAATCACTAGTGTGTGTACCACTGACAGCCCGGGGCAGTGATGGCTAACCCCAGATGTTTTGGAACTACATTTCCCATGATGCTTAGGCACTCTGCAGTCTAGTTAATCATCATGGAAAATGTAATTCCGAAACATCAAGGGTGCCAAGGTTAGCCGTCACTGCCCTAGGGTTAAATCACTAAAAGATGTATTTAAAGGGACATAATATTCATATGCTAAATCACTTGGAAGTGATGCAGCATAACTGTAAAAAGCTGTCAGGAAAATATCACCGGAACATCTCTTTGTAAAAAGGAAGATATTTTACCTTAAAATTTCCTCAGTTCACCAGAGTAAGTGCTCTGTAAAAAGTTATTTCAGTTGCTGCCCAGCTGCAGGTAAAAAAAAAAGAAAAAAGGAAGAAATGTACAGCAGCCAATCAGCATCAGCAGTGCTGAGGTCATGAACTCTTTTACTGTGATCTCATGAGATTTCATAGTAAACTTCCTTAAACTGAATAGGGAAATAATGAGTTTGCGTGAGGCACGCTCCCTTGCAGGTCCTGGGACAGACATACTGATTTGCTGCTTAAAGTCCTTTACAATGGGGTGTGAATACTTTTTGAGGTAAAATATCTTTCTTTTTACATAGAGATGTTCAGGTGATATTTTCTAGTCAGCTTTTTACAACTATGCTGCATCACTTTCAAGTGTTTCAACATTTGGGTATCATGACCCTTTAAATTATCTTGCGACTAAAATCTCATTCTATGGAAGAATTATCTCGACTAAGATGTCCTTATTACCTAAGTTGCTCTACTTATTTCGCTCCCTACCCATATCTCTTCCTCTATCAGACCTGCAAAAACTCCAGAAGGACATCTTAAAATTTGTGTGGCAGGGAAAAAGAGCGAGAATCCATAAGAAACTTATGTGTACTACTAAGGGAGATGGGGGGGTAGGTCTCCCAAATCTAATATCTTATTATTATTCGGCCCGCACTGCCCAAACCCTACACTGGTTCAATATCAACAATAATTCACAATGGGTAAATATTGAATCAAGCGTTATGAATACCATTCCATTATCTAACCTCTTGTGGACCCCTGACGCCACAACTACTCCCAAAAAATGTGAATATATCACAATCCAACACACCCTACACATCTGGAAAACATTAAACTCCAAATTCCCCCTACTCAATAGGAGATCTATGATCACCCCTTTGATAACTAATAATACCTCTTTTGATAAAACCACTCAAAAGAAATGGCGTAATAGAGGACTCTATAGAATTGCAGATATATATAAAGAAGGTAGGTTGATTACATATGAACAATATCAGGCTTTAGATCACGAAGACAAGAATATTTGGTATCACTACCTACAATTAAAATCCAGAGCACAGCAAGTCCTGGGGGGAGAGAGGGTCCCAACAAGCACCACACTAGAGAGGCTCTGCCTAACGGATCATCAAATCAGAGGGGGCATATCCACCTTGTACACACTATTCAACAGCGAATCTCAAGACAGTAAACCACCTATAATGTTAAAATGGGAAAATGACACAGGGAGAACTTGGTCAGTTAAGACGTGGAGGGAGGCCTTAGTTAATGGCTTATCTTTCTCGCAAAACGCGACCCTTAGGGAAAATTTCCTTAAGGTGGCTTTCAGATGGTACTTATTCCCAACTAGATCAGGTAATAGAGGAGACCCATCATCCAAACTCTGCTATAGAGGTTGTGGCGAACCTGGGACATACCCACATATGTGGTGGGAATGTAGAAGCGTTAGGGAAACCTGGAAACATACATCTGCTCTTCTGAGCGATATTTTCCAAAAACCAATAATTTTGTCTATGGAACAGGCCTTACTCCACTTTCCGATCCCTGGAATATCCAAGCATAATAATAAGTTAGCTAGGTGGATATGTACAATTGTTAGACTGGGTATAGCCCAATTTTGGAAAGAAACTCCCCCTAGTTTTGAAATGATAAAACAAAAGATGATATTCCATTTCGATATGGCGAGCTCTACAGCAGAATATCTAGATGATAAAAAACCATTCCTTCAACAATGGGAGCCCTTTATACATTACTATGAAGCCATGAGGAGGGGGGGGGGGCGGAAGTGGACCGGGCTGAGCAAAGCATTTCAGGAACAACACCACTAACCCCCTTGGGGGAGTAGAGACATCTTCAGAATCTGTTAATTATATTACATGGGAATGTAGAGCTTTTTCAATGTACTGAATGACCTCTAAATGCTGAGATTTGTGACCAATGTTTATTGTTTATTGTATATGTTAAAATTTATGAATAAAAATATTTTCAACATAAATTATCTTGCGACTAAAGAATAATTAGTGGTATAAATTATGCATATAACATTTCTCTTACCTTGGTGTATCCGGTCCACGGCTTCATCCTTACTTGTGGGATATTCTCAATCCCTACAGGAAGTGGCAAAGAGAGCACACAGCAGAGCTGTCCATATAGCTCCCCTCAGGCTCCGCCCCCCCCAGTCATTCTCTTTGCCGCTCTAACAAGTAGCATCTCCACGGGAGGGTAAAGAGTTTGTGGTGTTAGATTTGTAGTTTTTATTTCTTCAATCAAAAGTTTGTTATTTTTAAATAGTGCCGGTTTGTACTATTTACTCTGAGGCAGAAAGTGATGAAGATTTCTGCTGAGAGGAATATGATTTTAGCACCCGTAACTAAAATCCATTGCTGTTCCCACGCAGGACTGTTGAGTACCGGAGAACTTCAGTTGGGGGGAACAGTTTGCAGGCTTAACTGCTTCAGGTATGATCAGTCATTTTTTCTAACAAGACCCAGTAATGCTAGAAGACTGACAGGAATCCCCATGAGGGAAGGTAAGCCATTTTCTGAGACTCAGTATAGAAGGATGGCTTAGGTTAAGGGCTTAAATACTGGTTGACACTGTTTTGGGCTAAATCGATTGCTTTATTAGCATGATTTCATATTGAATCTAGTGTTTTTAGACTTATAAAACACTTTATGGGGTTTTTTATTTCGCCTGGCATTTTATTAGACACCTAATCTATCTCAGAAGGCCCCATCACTCCGGAATGAAGAGGGAGGGGGCCTCATTTTCGCACCTCAGTTGCGCAGTTGTTTTACTAGGCAGTTCATGCAGCTTCACGTGTAGAGTCCAGAGACCTCAGGGAGGACTTCAGAGAGGCTTATTTTCATCTTCAAATAATCCCTAAGGAAGGTAAAAGCTACAGTAGAGACTGTGGCATCGTGCTGTAGTGTTTGCAACCGGTTGACTGCTTCTTTAGCTCCGGTTTGGGCATTAAGGGGTTAAATGATTTGAAAATTTGTGTGCAATCATTTCAAAGCATTAGGATAATGTGGTGAAAATTTCATTAAGATCGTATGTTTTTTTGATGTTTTGGACACAGTAACGTTTTTTCAAAAAGTATTTTTTCTTGCATTGTAGTGCTGTCTAAGTCTGTCAAACATGTCTGAGCCTTCAGATAGCCCTTGTTCTTTGTGTTTAAAAGCCATGGCGGTACCCCGATTGCATTTGTGTTTAAAGTGTGCTATAGCGTCTAAGCAGTTTAAGGACCATGCAGTGACACTTAAAAATGTAGCCCTAGATGATTCTTTAGCAGAAGGTAGTGAGGATAGTACTCTTTCCTCTCCTCTTGTGTCGACACCAGTTATGCCCGCGCAAGCGATGCCCAGTACCTCTAGCGCAGAGCTTTCCAAACTTTTCATCTTGGTGACACACTTTTTAGACCTACATCATTTCATGACACAGTAATTCAGTTGTCCTGGCAAACAGGAGGTTAAACTAACTTGCTTTAAGAGATACGGACACATACATAAATAATATAATAACGAAATGTATTTACAAGTAACAGTAAGTATGTGCAAGAATTAATAACACCAATAGTTACTTACTATTTTAATGGGATGTATGAGGTTGATGGGATGAACACAATTTCTGAATATTTGGTGGAATAGTAGATAAAGACCCTAGCATTTCATCATCAAGCATTTTTAAGCTTCCCCTTCCTATCCATATATCAAGAGCAGGAGCAGCAATGCACTACTGGAGTTAGCTGCAAAAAAAAATCCCTCTGACTTCAGCTCAGTGTTTAAGCTGCCGCCCTCAGAGCTCGGTGAGTCCGATTGACTAGTGCCTGCGCTGCAAACACACTGCTGTCCCACTCACTGACTACACGAGCCGATTGAGGAGACTACACATGCAGTCAGGAGCCAATGTGCCGCCAATTGGAATAGTTTCAGTTCCGACTGAGCTGCACAAATAGATTAAGATGACCTGTGACCCCTTAGGTATCAATAACGTGTCAACCATGTGAAATGCGTAGCAGGCAGGCAGAAAGTCAGAAACCCAAAAAAATTTTTTAAAAAAATTTGTGCTGAAGCAGGGACACACCTACACACTGCTGCCGACACACTAGTGTGTCCCGACACACAGTTTGGAAAGCACTGCTCTAGCGCATCGATCCCTATTACTTTTCAACAGTTAGCAGCAGTAATGGATAATTCTCTTGCAGCATTTTTATCCAAACTGCCAGCATTTCCAAGGAAGCGCGATAGCTCAGTTTTAAATACAGAAAATGAGCAACCAGACGCATTGGATAATTTATCTGTAGTGCCCTCACAACAATCTGACTTGGCGGTGAGGGATGGCCTGTCTGAGGGAGAAATTTCTGACACAGGAAAAGTTTCTCAGCAGGCAGAGCCAGATACCATAGCATTTAAATTTAAGCTAGAACACCTCCGCGCCCTGCTTAAGGAGGTCTTAGCTACGCTAGATGATTGTGACCCCTTGGTGGTCCCAGAAAAATTGTGTAAAATGGACAAATTCTTAGAGGTCCCGGTACACACTGAGGCGTTTCCGATCCCTAAGAGGGTGGCGGATATTGTGACTAGGGAGTGGGAGAGACCAGGTGTACCCTTCGTTCCCCCTCCTATATTTAAGAAAATGTTCCCCATAGTTGACCCTAGACGGGACGCGTGGCAGACGGTCCCTAAGGTAGAGGGGGCAGTTTCAACACTAGCCAAGCGCACGACTATCCAATAGAAGACAGTTGCGCTTTCAAAGATCCTATGGATAAAAAATTAGAAGGTTTACTTAAGAGAATATTTGTTCAACAAGGTTTCCTTCTTAAACCAATTTCTTGCATTATTCCTGTAACCACTGCAGCGGCTTTTTTGTTTGAGGAACTGGAAAACTCGCTCCAGAAGGAGACTTCTTATGACGAAGTCATGGATAGAATTCACGCCCTGAAGCTAGCTAATTCTTTCATCACAGATGCCGCTTTTCAGTTAGCTAAATTAGCGGCGAAAAATTCTGGTTTTGCCATCGTGGCGCGCAGAGCGCTTTGGCTAAAATCATGGTCGGCGGACGTGTCGTCCAAAACAAAATTGCTTAATATTCCTTTCAAGGGTAACACCCTATTCGGGCCAGAGTTGAAAGAGATTATTTCAGATATCACTGGGGGAAAGGGCCATGCCCTTCCACAAGATAGACCCTTCAAAGCTAAAAACAAGGCCAATTTTCGTTCCTTTCGCAATTTCAGGAACGAACCTGCTTCAACCTCTACTGCCACTAAGAGGGTAACGCTTCCCAGCCCAAACCAACATGGAAACCTTTGCAGGGCTGGAACAAGGGTAAACAGGCCAAGAAGCCTGCTGCTGCTACCAAGACAGCATGAAAGGGTAGCCCCCGATCCGGGACTGGATCTAGTAGGGGGCAGACTTTCTCTCTTTGCTCAGGATTGGGCAAGAGATGTTCCAGATCCCTGGGCATTAGAAATTGTTGCTCAGGGGTACCATCTAGAATTCAAGGACTCTCCTCCAAGGGGAAGGTTCCACATTTCTCGCTTGTCTTTAGACCAGACAAAGAGACAGGCGTTCTTACGCTGCGTAGAAGACCTTCTAAAGATGGGAGTGATACACCCAGTTCCAACTGCAGAACAAGGACTGGGTTTTTACTCAAACCTGTTTGTAGTTCCCAAAAAGGAAGGAACTTTCAGGCCAATCCTGGATTTAAAAATCCTAAACAAATTCCTCAGAGTTCCATCATTCAAGATGGAAACCATTCGGACAATCTTACCGATGATCCAGGAAGGTCAATATATGACTACCGTGGATTTAAAGGATGCGTACCTGCATATTCCTATCCACAAAGATCACCATCAGTTCCTAAGGTTCGCCTTTCTGGACAAGCATTACCAGTTTGTGGCTCTTCCCTTCGGGTTGGCCACTGCTCCCAGAATTTTCACAAAGGTGCTAGGGTCCCTTCTAGCGGTACTAAGACCAAGGGGCATTGCAGTAGTACCTTACCTAGACGACATCTTAATACAAGCGTCGTCCTTTCACAGAGCAAAGGCTCATACGGACATTGTTCTGGCCTTTCTAAGGTCTCACGGGTGGAAGGTGAACGTAGAAAAAAGTTCTCTGTCCCCGTTCACAAGGGTTCCCTTCCTGGGAACAATAATAGACTCGGTAGAAATGAAAATCTTTCTGACGGAGGTCAGGAAGTCAAAAATTTTGAATACTTGTCGAGTTCTTCATGCCATTCCTCAGCCTTATGTGGCTCAGTGCATGGAGGTAATAGGTCTAATGGTTGCGGCAATGGACGTAGTCCCTTTTGCCCGAATTCATCTAAGACCACTGCAACTGTGCATGCTCAAACAGTGGAATGGGGATTATGCAGATTTGTCTCCCCAGATACAAATGGACTAGAAAACCAGAGACTCACTCCTCTGGTGGTTGTCTCAGGATCACCTGTTTCAGGGAATGAGTTTCCGCAGACCGGAGTGGATCATTGTCACGACCGACACCAGTCTCTTAGGCTGGGGTGCGCTCTGGGACTCCCTGAAAGCTCAGGGTCTATGGTCTCGGGAAGAATCTCTTCTCCTGATAAACATTTTGGAATTGAGAGCGATATTCAATGCGCTCCAGGCCTGGCCTCAGCTAGCGGAGGCCAAATTCATCAGATTTCAGTCGGACAACATCACGACTGTAGCGTACATCAATCATCAGGGAGGAACAAAGAGTTCCCTGGCGATGAGGGAGGTATCCAAGATCATCAAATGGGCAGAGGATCACTCCTGCCATCTATCCGCAATTCACATCCCAGGAGTAGACAACTGGGAGGCGGATTATCTGAGTCACAACAACTAATACGTCTAGTGACACCAGCGTCACTAGGGTACTTCTAAGAGGCGCCAAGGGTAGATATGATAAACCAGTTAATAATATGTACTATAGATGACAAGGAGTAACCCAGTAATAAATCAAGCACCAATATTAAAGTACTCTTAAGGAATGATTATAAACATACAAAATAATAAAAGAATAATAGTTTATATATGTGTATATATACACACACACACATATATATATATATATATATATATATATATATATATACATACAAACTGTGTAGTCCAGTAAAAATGGTTTCGTGCAATATCCAGCAAAGTCCAATGGGTAGTTCCCAGGGTTAGGTATGATGAGCGATGGGTCTAGAAAAGGTAGGCTGCTCCTCCAGGGTGTTGTGCCAAAAACCCAGATGGTAGATCTAAGAAGAAATAGATAGAGGGCGCCACATGGTGCAGGTCATATAACAATAGAACAAAGCAGCAATAGTTACATAAGAATCCTACTCACAGATTATGAAGCACAAAAGTGCAGTATTCGCAGGCCGGAACCATACGTCGTCCGGTAGACTACAGTAAGAAGATGTCGCCAACAGGGGTCCTCGTCTCGCCAGGGAGAGTCCAGGGATACCAAAGGTGATATGATGAAAGCAGATCAATGTGCCAAAGATCCAACTGCAGGTCCAGACACACTTTGTAGAGTGCCAAGGATAATGTTTGGATGAAGCCAATAAAAAGATAGTAGGCAGCAAATGGAGAATTTAAAAAAAAAAAAAAATTAACGCGTTGCTGCTGTTTTTATTGTTAATAAAATTTTTTTTTTTTTTTTTAAACTCTCCATTTGCTGCCTACTATCTTTTTATTGGCTTCATCCAAACATTATCCTTGGCACTCTACAAAGTGTGTCTGGACCTGCAGTTGGATCTTTGGCACATTGATCTGCTTTCATCATATCACCTTTGGTATCCCTGGACTCTCCCTGGCGAGACAAGGACCCCTGTTGGCAACATCTTCTTACTGTAGTCTATCGGACGACGTATGGTTCCGGGCTGCGAGTACTGCACTTTTGTGCTTCATAACCTGTGAGTAGGATTCTTATGTTCCTATTGCTGCTTTGTTCTATTGTTATATTACCTGCACCATGTGGCGCCCTCTATCTATTTCTTCTTGGATTATCTGAGTCGTCAGACTTTCCATCCGGGGGAGTGGGAACTCCACCCGGAGGTTTTTGCCCAGCTAACCCAACTATGGGGCATTCCAGAACTGGATCTGATGGCGTCACGCCAGAACTCCAAAGTTCCACGTTACGGGTCCAGGTCCAGGGATCCCAAGGCGACATTGATAGATGCCTTAGTGGCGCCTTGGTCATTCAATCTAGTTTATGTCTTTCCACCGTTTCCTCTTCTCCCTCGGCTAGTAGCCAGAATCAAGCAGGAGAAGGCTTCAGTAATTCTGATAGCTCCTGTGTGGCCACGCAGGACTTGGTATGCAGACCTGGTGGATATGTCATCGGCTCCACCATGGAAGCTACCTTTGAGGCAGGACCTTCTAATCCAAGGTCCATTCAAGCATCCAAACCTAGTTTCTCTGCAACTGACTGCTTGGAGATTGAACGCTTAATTCTAGCTAAGCGTGGGTTCTCTGAATCAGTTATAGATACTCTGATCCAGGCTAGAAAGCCTGTTACCAGGAAAATTTACCATAAGATATGGCGGAAATATTTTTGTTGGTGCGAATTCAAGGGTTACTCATAGAGTATCTTTTCTCCAAGAAGGTTTGGAGAAGGGGTTGGCAGCTAGTTCCTTAAAGGGACAGATATCTGCTCTGTCTATTCTGTTGCACAAGCGTCTAGCAGCCGTGCCAGATGTTCAGGCGTTTGTACAGGCCTTAGTTAGGATCAAGCCTGTCTACAGACCTGTGGCTCCTCCATGGAGTCTAAATTTAGTTCTTTCAGTTCTTCAAGGGGTTCCGTTTGAACCTCTACATTCCATAGATATTAAGTTACTATCTTGGAAAGTTTTGTTTTTGGTGGCTATTTCTTCTGCTCGAAGAGTTTCTGAATTGTCTGCTTTGCAGTGTAACTCACCCTATCTGGTGTTCCATACAGATAAGGTTGTTTCGCGTACCAAGCCTGGTTTTCTTCCAAAAGTGGTTTCCAATAAGAATATTAACCAGGAAATAGTTGTTCCTTCTCTGTGTCCTAATCCAGTTTCTAAAAAGGAATGTCTGTTACACAATCTTGATGTGGTTTGTGCTTTAAAGTTCTATCTAAAAGCAACTAAAGATTTCAGACAAACATCATCCTTGTTTGTTGTCTATTCTGGCAAGAGGAGAGGTCAAAAAGCGACTGCTACCTCTCTGTCTTTCTGGCTGAAAAGCATCATCCAGTTGGCTTATGAGACTGCTGGAAGGCAGCCTCCTGAACGAATTACAGCTCATTCCACTAGAGCTGTGGCTTCCACATGGGCTTTCAAGAATGAGGCTTCTGTTGAACAGATTTGTAAGGCAGCGACTTGGTCTTCACTGCATACATTTGCCAAATTTTACAAATTCGATACTTTTGCTTCTTCGGAGGCTATTTTTGGGAGAAAGGTTTTGCAAGCAGTGGTGCCTTCCGTTTAGGTTACCTGACTTGTTCCCTCCCTTCATCCGTGTCCTAAAGCTTTGGTATTGGTTCCCACAAGTAAGGATGAAGCTGTGGACCGGATACACCAATGTAAGAGAAAACAGAATTTATGCTTACCTGATAAATTTCTTTCTCTTACGGTGTATCCGGTCCACGGCCCGCCCTGGCAATTAAGTCAGGTTTAAATTTATTTTTGTAAACTACAGTCACCACTGCACCCTATGGTTCTCCTTTTTCTCCTAACCGTCGGTCGAATGACTGGGGGGGCGGAGCCTGAGGGGAGCTATATGTACAGCTCTGCTGTGTGCTCTCTTTGCCACTTCCTGTAGGAATTGAGAATATCCCACAAGTAAGGATGAAGCCGTGGACCGGATACACCGTAAGAGAAAGAAATTTATCAGGTAAGCATAAATTTTGTTTTTTTTTAACGCCCTCTTAGTATACAAATATGCTCCAAGAGACCCATTTTTAATTAAATTGAACACTCAAGTAACTGCTTATGGAAACACAGAGAGACATTCTTGAGATAGTAACTTATATTCTTGTAATATTTTGTTGACATAACAAATTTGATTTCTCAAGATAACAAACTTGTTTTCTTGAGATAAGTTGTTTTGTTGATATAAAATGAAGTTGTTTTCTCAAAATAACAAACTTGGTTTCAACTTGATTTAAAAAAAAATAAAAATAAACAAATGGGAAGCTCTATAAGCTAGGGGTTATGGACAATGCTGTTAAATATGTGAGTTTAAATACGTGATAGATTTATTAGATTATGTAACCAGAATCATAAGGCTAAATTACTAAAAGAAGTTGTGGCCCCAATAAATAAATATACACCAATACATACATAAAAGTTAAAACCAACACAATAAAAAGTACAGCTCACATGAGATAAAAAGAAATGTTGGTGTCTTTCCTGTTAAAGGCTGCAAGGAATCCACTGATGTAATTTCCAGCCCCACTGATAGGGAAAAGTTCAGCCAGATATCCGGCTAGTATTTACCAGATTACCCCAGAAACCTCTTACCGGACCTCCGTTCGTTCACAGCACTACCAATTCAGCGATCCTTTATTTCCGAGTTTTCAAAACATTGCCGTATTGTAGACTCCAGCAACACTTACGTCTGGCCTGTTTGTACTGTCAGCGTCTCTCCTAGAATTCTTCAGTTCTTTTGATTGGCTAACCGAACGGGAAACCGGCAAAGAGGAAATGGTGGTCTCAAATTCAGTATAAAACATAGTCCTTAAAAAGTGCACTTTTTAAAAATTAATCCAAACAGGTTGATAACAAATTGTTTTATTGACATAACAAACTTGTTTTTATTGACATAACAAACTTTCGCCTAGATTTAGAGTTTTGTCAGTAAAGATCCGCATAGCTAACGCTGCTTTTTTTCCAGCGCACCCTTAAGACAACGCTGGTATTTAGAGTTGTTTAAGTGGCTGCGTTAGGCTCAGAAAAGGGAGCGTTGAGCATAATTTAGCTCTACTTCAACCCTCAATACCAGCGTTGCTTACGGTAGCGGTAAGCTGGAAAAACGTGCTCGTGGACGATATCCCCATAGGAAACAATGGGGCTGAGCTGGCTGAAAAAAAAAAACGAACACCTGCAAAAAAGCAGCGTTCAGCTCCTAACGCAGCCCCATTGTTTCCTATGGGCAAACACTCTCTAAGTCTACACCTAACACCCTAACATGAACCCTGACTCTAAACACCCCTAACCTTACACTTATTCACCCCTAATCTGCCGCCCCCCCCCCCCCGCTATCGCTGACACCTGCATTATATTATTAACCCCTAATTTGCAGCTCCGGACACCGCAGCAACCTACATTACCCCTATCAACCCATAATCTGCTGCCCCTAACATCGCCGACACCTACATTATATTTATTACCCCCTAATCTGCTGACCGGACAGATATAAATAAATGTATTAACCCCTAAACCGCCGCACTCCCGCCTCGCAAACACTATAATAAATTGTATTAACCCTTAATCTGCCCTCCCTAACATCGCCGCCACCTACCTACAATTTTTAACCCCTAATCTCCCGCCCGCAACGTCGCCGCTACTATATTAAAGTTATTAACCCCTAAACCTAAGTCTAACCCTAACACCCCCCTAACATAAATATAATTTTAATTAAATTAAATAATATTCCTATAATTAAATAAATTAATCCTATTTAAAACTAAATACTTACCTATAAAATAAACCCTAATATAGCTACAATATAACTAATAATTACATTGTAGCTATTTTAGGATTTATATTTATTTTAAAGGCAACTTTGTATTTATTTTAACTAGGTACAATAGCTATTAAATAGTTAATAACTATTTAATAGCTACCTAGTTAAAATAAGTACAAAATTACCTGTAAAATAAATCCTAACCTAAGTTACAAATACACCTAACACTACACTATCATTAAATTAAATAAATAAATTAACTGCAATTCGCTAAACTAAAATACAATTAAATAAACTATTCTATAATACGAAAACAAACACTAAATTACAAAAATAAAAAAGATTTACAAGAAGCTTAAACTAATTACACCTAATCTAAGCCCCCTAATAAAATAAAAAATCCCCCCAAAATAAAAAAAGCCCTACCCTATACTAAATTACAAAAGTAACCAGCTCTTTTACCAGCCCTTAAAAGGGCTTTTTGCGGGGCCTTGCCCCAAGGTAATCAGCTCTTTTACCTGAAAATAAAAATACAATACCCCCCCAACATTACAACCCACCACCCACATACCCCTACTCTAACCCTCCAAAACCCCCCCTTAAAAAAACCTATCCCTAACCCCCTGAAGATCATCCTACCTTGAGTCGTCTTCACCCAGCCGAGACGAATTCTTCATCCAAGGTGCGCAGAGGAGGTCCTTCATCCGGTAGAAGTCTTCATCCAGGCGGCGTCTTCAATCTTCATCCATCTGGCGCGGAGCGGAGCCATCCTCTTCAACAGACGACTGAACGACGAGTGAAGGTTCCTTTAATGGACGTCATCCAAGATGGCGTCCCTTCAATTCCTATTGGCTGATAGGATTCTATCAGCCAATCGGAATTAAGGTAGGAAAAATCTGATTGGCTGATGCAATCAGCCAATCAGATTAAAGTTCAATGCGATTGGCTGATTGCATCAGCCAATCGGATTGAACGTCAATCTGATTGGCTGATTGCATCAGCCAATCAGATTTTTCCTTCCTTAGGATTCTGTCAGCCAATCGGAATTAAGGTAGGAAAAATCTGATTGGCTGATGCAATCAGCCAATCAGATTGAAGTTCAATCCGATTGGTTGATGCAATCAGCTAATCGTATTGAGCTTGCATTCTATTGGCTGATTGGAACAATCAATAGAATGGGAGCTCAATACGATTGGCTGAATGGATCAGCTAATCGGATTGAACTTCAATCTGATTGGCTGATTGCATCAGTTTAGCAGATTTTTCCTACCTTAATTCCGATTGGCTGATAGATTTTTCCTTCCTTAGGATTCTATCAGCCAATCGGAATTAAAGTGATTGTCAATTTTCACTGTTATGAAATTATACATATATAGAGAATAAGTATATTAATCATACCGCCACTTTTATTTTTTAATCAAAGGTGTAATTTAATTTTTATCAGCATTTGTAAATAGCGTATTTTCACTATACCTGCTCCTCCCACTCTCCACTTCCTCCTTCTATGCAATATTACGTATACAGCGGTCCCACCCGCTTTTTACTTAGTGGCAATGCTCGCTCCCGTCTCAGTTACTCACTGCGCATGCGTCAAACAACGATTCCGCTGTCTTATATCTTACATTTTTGCTCATACTTTTTAGTTATACTGGTAATCGTATGTGATTGTAGAATACGGAGCCCTTTTTAAACTTACCAATCCGTATATTATTTCAAGAATCAATGAACTCCGTGAATTATTCAAATGCGCATGCGTGAATTGGGAACGAAGTTATAGGAAACATGTTGTAACGCAAGCGCAATGCGGACTAGTGACGACACACAAAGGGGTTGGGTCCCCCTGTGGTTAGCGCCGTGATTCGTTATGCTGATCGTGGCTATAAATGACAAGGAGAGATAGCAAATGCCAGGTGGAGGATTATAACGACGGGAGCGATATAAAAGCATTGAAAATGACGGTAATTGCAATGAAATAAATAAAATGATGAATGAAAGTCGTTATTTTAAGATTAATATAACGCAGAACTTTAGAGATGATGCAGAGTTTACATTCACTTTAACCCCTTAATGACCGCAGCACTTTTCCATTTTCTGTCCGTTTGGGACCAAGGCTATTTTTACATTTTTGCGGTGTTTGTGTTTAGCTGTAATTCTCCTCTTACTCATTTACTGTACCCACACATATTATATACAGTTTTTCTCGCCATTAAATGGACTTTCTAAAGATACCATTATTTTCATCATATCTTATAATTTACTATAAAAAAAATTATAAAATACGAGGAAAAATTGAAAAAAAATACACTTTTTCTAACTTTGACCCCCAAAATCTGTTACACATCTACAACCACCAAAAAACACCCATGCTAAATAGTTTCTAAATTTTGTCCTGAGTTTAGAAATACCCAATGTTTACATGTTCTTTGCTTTTTTTGCAAGTTATAGGTCCATAAATACAAATAGCACTTTGCTATTTCCAAACCATTTTTTTTTCAAAATTAGCGCTAGTTACATTAGAACACTAATATCTTTCAGGAATCTCTGAATATCCATTGACATGTATATATTTTTTTTTAGTAGACATCCCAAAGTATTGATCTAGGCCAATTTTGGTATATTTCATGCCACCATTTCACCGCCAAATGCGATCAAATAAAAAAAATTGTTCACTTTTTCACAAATTTTTTCACAAACTTTAGGATTCTCACTGAAATTATTTACAAACAGCTTATGCAATTATGGCACAAATGGTTGTAAATTCTTCTCTGGGATCCCCTTTGTTCAGAAATAGCAGACTTATATGGCTTTGGTGTTGCTTTTTGGTAATTAGAATGCCACTAAATGCCACTGCGCACCACACGTGTATTATGCCCAGCAGTGAAGGGGTTAATTAGGGAGCATGTAGGGAGCTTTTTGGGGTAATTTTAGCTTTAGTGTAGTGTAGTAGACAACCCCAAGTATTGATCTAGGCCCATTTTGGTATATTTCATGCCACCATTTCACCGCCAAATGCGATCAAATTAAAAAAAACGTTAAATTTTTCACAATTTTAGGTTTCTCACTGAAATCATTTACAAACAGCTTGTGCAATTATGGCACAAATGGTTGTAAATGCTTCTCTGGGATCCCCTTTGTTCAGAAATAGCAGACATATATGGCTTTGGCGTTGCTTTTTGGTATTTAGAAGGCCGCTAAATGCCGCTGCGCATCACACGTGTATTATGGCGAGCAGTGAAGGGGTTAATTAGGTAGCTTGTAGGGAGCTTGCAGGGTTAATATCACATTTAGTGTAGAGCTCAGCCTCCCACCTGAAACATCAGACCCCCTGATCCCTCCCAAACAGCTCTCTTCCCTCCCCCACCCCACAATTGTCCCCGCCATCTTAAGTACTGGCAGAAAGTCTGCCAGTACTAAAATAAAAGCTATATTTGTTGTTTTTTTGTGTTTTTAAAAAGCATATTTACATATGCTGCTGTGTACTATCCCCCCCTTAGCCCCCAACCTCACTGATCCCCCCCAAACAGCTCTATAACCCTCCCAATCTAACTTAATATGCGCCATCTTGGGTACTGGCAGCTGTCTGCCAGTACCCAGTTTAGAAGAAAATATGTTTTTTTTTAATTTTTATTAAAATTTTCTGTAGTGTAGCTTCCCCCCACACAAAACCAACCCCCCACCCCTCCACGATCTATTTTTGTGCTTTTGCACAAACAAGATTTGGCCCTTTTTCATAGCAATATTTTCCGTAGTGTAGCGGTTCCCACCCGCTCCCGCCCCGTGCACGCGCCAACCTCCGTGCACGTGCGCGCTCCCGCGCGCGCCCCGCCTACGATCCCGCCCCCCTTGATGGCAGAAGATACACCGATGGCCGCCCACCCGCCTCCCAAGTCGGCTCCCACCCACCAACGATACCGGCCATCGATGTCCGGTGCAGGGAGGGCCACAGAGTGACTCTCGGCATCGGATGGCCATGTAAAGTTATTGCAGGATGCCTCCATATCGAGGCATCACTGCAATAACCGGAAAGCAGCTGGAAGCGAGCAGGATCGCTTCCAGCTGCTTTCCACACCGAGGACGTGCAGGGTACGTCCTCAGGCATTAACTGCCTTTTTTTTGAGGACGTACCCTGCACGTCCTCGGTCATTAAGGGGTTAAGGTAGGAAAAATCTGCTAAACTGATGCAATCAGCCAATCAGATTGAAGTTCAATCCGATTGGCTGATCCAATCAGCCAATCGTATTGAGCTCGCATTCTATTGATAGTTCCAATCAGCCAATAGAATGCAAGCTCAATACGATTAGCTGATTGCATCAGCCAATCGGATTGAACTTCAATCTGATTGGCTGATTGCATCAGCCAATCAGATTTTTCCTACCTTAAGCCAATCGGAATTGAAGGGACGCCATCTTGGATGACGTCCCTTAAAGGAACCTTCATTCGTCGTTCAGTCGTCGGTTGAAGAGGATGGCCGCGCGTTGGCTCCTTTGAAGATGGCTCCGCTCCGGATGGATGAAGATTGAAGACGCTGCCTGGATGAAGACTTCTACCGGATGAAGGACCTCCTCTGCGCACCTTGGATGAAGAATTCGGCTCGGTTGGGTGAAGACGACTCAAGGTAGGATGATCTTCAGGGGGTTAGCGATAGTTTTTTTTAAGGGGGGTTTGGGTGGGTTAGAGTAGGGGTATGTGGGTGGTGGGTTGTAATGTTGGGGGGGTATTGTATTTTTATTTTCAGGTAAAAGAGCTGATTACTTTGGGGCAAGGCCCCGCAAAAAGCCCTTTTAAGGGCTGGTAAAAGAGCTGGTTACTTTTGTAATTTAGAATAGGGTAGGGCATTTTTTTTATTTTGGGGGGATTTTTTATTTTATTAGGGGGCTTAGGTTAGGTGTAATTAGTTTAAACTTCTTGTAAATCTTTTTTATTTTTTGTAATTTAGTGTTTGTTTGTTTTTTGTATTATAGAATAGTTTATTTAATTGTATTTTAGTTTAGCGAGTTGTAATTAATTTTTTTATTTAATTTAATGATAGTGTAGTGTTAGGTGTATTTGTAACTTAGGTTAGGATTTATTTTACAGGTAATTTTGTACTTATTTTAACTAGGTAGCTATTAAATAGTTATTAACTATTTAATAGCTATTGTACCTAGTTAAAATAAATACAAAGTTGCCTTTAAAATAAATATAAATCCTAAAATAGCTACAATGTAATTATTAGTTATATTGTAGCTATACTAGGGTTTATTTTATAGGTAAGTATTTAGTTTTAAATTGGATTAATTTATTTAATTATAGGAATATTATTTAGTTTAATTAAAATTAAATTTATGTTAGGGGGGTGTTAGGGTTAGGGTTAGACTTAGGTTTAGGGGTTAATAACTTTATTATAGTAGCGGGTTGCGGGTGGGAGATTAGGGGTTAATAATTGTAGGTAGGTGGCGGCGATGTTAGGGAGGGCATATTAGGGGTTAATACAATTTATTATAGTGTTTGCGAGGTGGGAGTGCGACGGATTAGGTGGTAATAAATATAATATAGGTGTCGGCGATGTTAGGGTCAGTAGATTAGGGGTTCATAGGGATAATGTAGGTGGCGGCGGTGTCCGGTCGGCAGATTAGGGGTTACATTTTTTTTATTAGAGGGTTGGCGATATGGGGGGGCTCGGTTTAGGGGTACATAGGTAGTTTATGGGTGTTAGTGTACTTTATAGCACAGTAGTTAGGAGCTTTATATTCCGGCGTTAGCCCATAAAGCTCTTAACTACTGACTTTTTTTGGCGGTAGGAGTCTTGTCGGTAGAGGCTCTACCGCTCAGTTCTTCCAAGACTCCAAATACCAGCGTTAGGCAAATCCCATATAAAAGATAGGATACGCAATTGACGTAAGGGGATCTGCGGTAGCCTGGAGTCGCGGTAAGGAGGTGAGTGGTAGACCCTTTCCTGGCTGACTCTAAATACCAGCGGGCGTTAAAAAGCAGCGTTAGGACCCCTTAACGCTGCTTTTGACGGCTAACGCCAAACTCTAAATCTAGGCCTTTGTTTTCTCAAGATAACTTGCTTTCTTGAGATAACACACTTGTTTTTCTGGGCTAACAAGTTGTTTTGTTGACATGACATAAACTTGTTTTTTCAAAATACCTTATTTTTTTTAAGATAAGTTGTTTTCTCAAGATAAATTATTTCTAAAGATAAATGCTTTCTCGAGATAAACTTGCTTTCTCGAGATACGTTGTTTCATTAAAGGGACGGTCAACATCAGAATTTTTGTTGTTTTAAAAGATAATCCCTTAATTACCCATTCCCCAGTTTGCATAACCAACACAGTTATAATAATACAGGTTTTACCTCTGTAATTTCCTTATATCTAAGCCTTAGGGCTAGATTTATTATAGCTGTGTATACGCGCCCCTGTACGCCTCAGCTCGCCTGTGGTGGGGCGAAATTACCAGCAGGTATTTGGCATTACATACAAGCGCAATTTTGCGCTCGCGTGCAATCCCGCCCCCTGCCCGCGCACAGCCAATCACGCGCGGGCAGGAGCTGTCAATCTCCTCGGTCGGACTCGACCGAGGAGATTGAATTTCGCCAGTTTAGAGGTGGCGAAGAGCGTAGGAAAGCAGCGGTCTGGTGACCGCTGCTTGATAAATCATGGCGAGCAAGTTCTTGTGAGAACTTGCTGCCGTAGGTCTTTCATAAATCTAGCCCTTAGTAGACTGCCTCCGTATTTCAGTTCTTTTGACAGACTTGCATTTTAGCCAATCGGTGCTCACTCCACGGTAAATTCACGTGCATGAACTCAATGTTATCTATACGAAACACATGAACTAATGCCCTCTATTGGTGTAAAACTGTCAAAATGCATTTAGATTAGAGGCAGCCGTCAAGGTCTACAGGGAGTTCAGAATTATTAGGCAAATTAGTATTTTGACCACATCATCCTCTTTATGCATGTTGTCTTACTCCAAGCTGTATAGGCTCGAAAGCCTACTACCAATTAAGCATATTAGGTGATGTGCATCTCTGTAATGAGAAGGGGTGTGGTCTAATGACATCAACACCCTATATCAGGTGTACATAATTATTAGGCAACTTCCTTTCCTTTGGCAAAATGGGTCAAAAGAAGGACTTGACAGGCTCAGAAAAGTCAAAAATAGTGAGATATCTTGCAGAGGGATGCAGCACTCTTAAAATTGCAAAGCTTCTGAAGCGTGATCATCGAACAATCAAGCGTTTCATTCAAAATAGTCAACAGGGTCGCAAGAAGCGTGTGGAAAAACCAAGGCGCAAAATAACTGCCCATGAACTGAGAAAAGTCAAGCGTGCAGCTGCCAAGATGCCACTTGCCACCAGTTTGGCCATATTTCAGAGCTGCAACATCACTGGAGTGCCCAAAAGCACAAGGTGTGCAATACTCAGAGACATGGCCAAGGTAAGAAAGGCTGAAAGACGACCACCACTGAACAAGACACACAAGCTGAAACGTCAAGACTGGGCCAAGAAATATCTCAAGACTGATTTTTCTAAGGTTTTATGGACTGATGAAATGAGAGTGAGTCTTGATGGGCCAGATGGATGGGCCCGTGGCTGGATTGGTAAAGGGCAGAGAGCTCCAGTCCGACTCAGACACCAGCAAGGTGGAGGTGGAGTACTGGTTTGGGCTGGTATCATCAAAGATGAGCTTGTGGGGCCTTTTCGGGTTGAGGATGGAGTCAAGCTCAACTCCCAGTCCTACTGCCAGTTTCTGGAAGACACCTTCTTCAAGCAGTGGTACAGGAAGAAGTCTGCATCCTTCAAGAAAAACATGATTTTCATGCAGGACAATGCTCCATCACACGCGTCCAAGTACTCCACAGTGTGGCTGGCAAGAAAGGGTATAAAAGAAGAAAATCTAATGACATGGCCTCCTTGTTCACCTGATCTGAACCCCATTGAGAACCTGTGGTCCATCATCAAATGTGAGATTTACAAGGAGGGAAAACAGTACACCTCTCTGAACAGTGTCTGGGAGGCTGTGGTTGCTGCTGCACGCAATGTTGATGGTGAACAGATCAAAACACTGACATCTTCCATGGATGGCAGGCTTTTGAGTGTCCTTGCAAAGAAAGGTGGCTATATTGGTCACTGATTTGTTTTTGTTTTGTTTTTGAATGTCAGAAATGTATATTTGTGAATGTTGAGATGTTATATTGGTTTCACTGTTAAAAATAAATAATTGAAATGGGTATATATTTGTTTTTTGTTAAGTTGCCTAATAATTATGCACAGTAATAGTCACCTGCACACACAGATATCCCCCTAAAATAGCTATAACTAAAAACAAACTAAAAACTACTTCCAAAATTATTCAGCTTTGATATTAATGAGTTTTTTGGGTTCATTGAGAACATGGTTGTTGTTCAATAATAAAATTAATCCTCAAAAATACAACTTGCCTAATAATTCTGCACTCCCTGTATGAACCTCCTAGGTTTAGTTTTCAACTAAGAATACCAAGAGAACAAAGCAAAATTATTGATAAAAGTAAATTGGAAAGTTGTTTAAAATTACATGCCCTATTTGAATCATGAAAGTTTTTTTTGGACTTGACTGTCCCTTTAACATAACAAACTTTATTTCTTAAAATAAACTTGCTTTCTTGTAATATACTTGCATTCTTGAGATATGTGTATCCTTAAGTACTTAATGATAGGCACCTGTATGGCATTGGTCATTAAGGGTTTAAAATTCAACTTCCCCAATCTCTGCATACCCTGCTTATGTTTCCCATTCTGATTAAATTGTGTGTGTTTTTTTTTTGTTTGTTTGTTTTTTACACCTTCTGGCAAATCCCCAAACTGCCTACTGCTCTAAATGTCGTACAGTCAGTTCCATCCGGCCTACTACTGCCAGTATTGTACTTCCAACGAGGGGAGGAAAAAACTAACAGAGATAAAAGGAAATAAAGCAGGGGAGAGATGTATATAGAAGGACAGTTATTCTCAAAGAGAGGGACAGAGAAACACAATAATGATGGTCAGAGAGAGGAGGCCTTGGTGTTTAGAGGTCAGCCAAATAACCACTTCAGTGATGTGAGAGGATAATAGAAATCTAGGCAAGGCAAGGGACATGTTCCAGACACACAGTTCTGCTGGTGAACATATTATACTGCTGGAAAGATTAGCAGGTTGCAGGCTCAGGTGACTACCTGGGTAGCTCCTTTCCCTTTCAGTCTCCATACTCCATCACTTCATGAAACAAGTTCATGTCAACAAAACAACTTATCTTAAAAAAAATCAGTTTTATGTCAACAAAACAACTTGTGTTGAGAAATAAAGTTTGTTATCTTGTGGGGGAAAATCTTGTTTTCATGTTATCTCATGATAGCAACTAAAAAAAATAAAATACAGAAAATTCATAGTCTCTCTGGGCTTCCATAGACTTCTGTATCAAAGTGAGATATATAATTATTGTATATATATATGTATAATATATAATGTATCCCTGCTTCTGTATACATTGTTGCCAATGCATTAGGGGACTCTGGGTAAGATATGCAAATTAGACATTCAATATCTCACAGAGAAAAATGCTTGTAGTATAGTGACAGTCTATCGCTCAATAGGAGTATTTATATCAAATAACATACTTAGCAACGGTTTGTGCATATTAAAGTATATTGATGCCTAAAATGGTTTTTGAACTGAAAAGTCAGCAATTACACTTTCACAGTATTTTATAAATTTTAATTCCATTTTGAATTAAAGGGACATGAAACCCCAAAAATGTATTTCATGATTTAAGTAGAACATACGATTTTAAACAACTTTCCAGTTTACTTTTATTATCAAATTTGTTTAATTATCTTGCTATTATTTGTTGAAGGAGCAGCAATGCACTAATGGTTTCTAACTGAATACATGGGTGAGCCAATGACAATCATTATATATATATATGCAGCCACCAATCAGCAGCTAGAACCTAGGTTCTTTGCTGCTTCTGAGCTTACCTAGATAAACCTTTCAGGGAAGGATAACAATGGAAGCAAATTAAATAGAAGTAAATTGGAAAGTTGTATGCTCTGTTTAAATGTCTAATTATGACTTTGCTGTCCCTATAATATCGAGCCTTATTTAGTAGGAGAAGTGATGATCTAATTTTTCTGTTATTTTTGAGTAATGATTTCTTTATAGTCCTTTAAACCCTATTCCTAGAGAGTTATATTGTTTTCGTTCTCTGTAACCACCTGCTTTAGCTTAAGGTTACACATACTAATCTGCTTCCTATTAATGTGATTTAGCGGAGGACACAGAGACCAAATTACGAGATCTTGGCTTTGGGTACAGAGCAAAGTTTGTCACAGAGAGTGCTCGAACAATCCTGTCTAAACACAGCCCTGATTGGTTGGAGAGCTTGCGTCTTGTGCCTTATGAAGAAGCAAAAAAAGCGTTATGTGACCTGCCTGGGGTGGGAGCCAAGGTGAGTGTAAAAGGTTTAGAGGACAATCATTGTTTGTTAGAGGTGGCTGTAAAAAAAAATCTGCATGTACATTTTCACTCTTTTTACACTTTTCTAAAGTTTTCAGTGTGATCCACTTTAGTATGAGCTAAATCTAAGTAAATTAGTTCATATGTATTGCACACTTCTTGTGTTTAGCAAATTTCATGATTTTGAGGCCACTTGTGTAGTAGAGAATATGTTAATGAAAAACACACATAAATACTTACCTGGGACCGTTCAAAAGTTGTTCCTGACAATAAAAAAATAAGTTTTAACCACACTACTGCAGATCTGTCTTGGCAGCAGATAGGTTTCATGCTGGATTTTGCTTATTTGCCACCAATGACAGTTTGTCTTATAAGTTCCATATAGCCCCCAACCATATGCCCACATCTGTCTTCAGATCATAACCCCTGGCTCTGCAGTCCCCCTATAGCTACCTGACCACTATAGAGCTTAGATCAGACACCAAGGCTCTGTAGCCTCTCTGAACATACCAACATAAGGTCAGATGGCTTTCTCTATAAGCCAGTTACATGTTAAATGAGACTTCTAGCCGTGCAGAACATCTGCTAGCTACATACCTCAGTAGATATGACTCCTTGCCCTCTAGACTTCAGCCCATTTGCCACTCACATACCCACCTCAGACCACTGGACCTGCAGCCTCATTCCTTAAAGGAACACAAATTAAACTTTCAGTACTCAGAGCATACAATTTTAAATAACTTTCCCAATTTACTTCCATTAACAAAACGTGCACAGTCGAGTCCCCAGCTCCTACTGAGCATGTGCAAGAATTTACAGTATATATGTATATGCATTTGTGATTGGCTGATTGCTGTCACATGATACAGGAGGAGTGGAAATAGACATAACTTTGAAATTTGTCAGAAAAAACAAAATCCACTACTCATTTGAAGCTCAGGCTAAGTGCTATTGCATTGTCTTGTTATAACGCATTTGTTCATTATGCAAATCTACTGTATTTACTGGTCCTTTAATATATCCATTCTTGTTTGGCTGAAGTCTACTGTTGCTGTGTACCCTAGACTTGTGCGCGGCGGAAAAATTAGTCTAGTTTCAGATCGATTCGGATGTTTTCGAAATTTCGAATCGATTTGAATTCGGATGCATTCTAATGTATTCGTTTCGGATTCGAATAAATTTGCATGTATTCGGTTCAGATTTGATTAGTAAATTCGGAAGTTCGGTATGTGTTAGGTGGGATGTGCTGTGTATTAGACTAGTATTATGTACTGTAATATTAGGTGTAACCCATAGCAGAGCAATATAACCTAATATACTGTACAATACTAGTGTAATTGTGATAAGTCCATGGCCATCCGAATGTAACGACTAAATGAGAACTAATTTGGATTTATTCGTTAGTTTCGGTGCTACAGTAATTCGGAAGTTTGAATCGAAGCGAAGCTCCGAATTTGACAAATTCGTACAAATTTTGATTCGGAAAGAAACGAAACGCACATGTCTAGTTTACCCTAAATGGGGTGAGATGCCTCTCAAACACTGAGCAAAGGGTCTTTCTTTGCAACAGTTGGGACGAAGGATAGGCTACTGGTGGGAATTGCCTAAAACATCCGTATTAGTTAAAATTTAAATTTATAAATAATTTAGTTTGCATTCTCTTCATGCAAAAACAAATTCATCATGGTTAATGGTGCTCATTAATATGGATGACAATTGTTTTGAAAGAGTGTGGGCTTTAATATATGATTGAGTTTGTTTTTAATTATATTAGTGCTGTTTTTTTTTCTCCAACATTGGTGTGTCCGGTCCACGGCGTCATCCTTACTTGTGGGAATATCTCTTCCCCAACAGGAAATGGCAAAGAGTCCCAGCAAAGCTGGCCATATAGTCCCTCCTAGGCTCCGCCCACCCCAGTCATTCTCTTTGCCGTTGCACAGGCAACATCTCCACGGAGATGGTTAACAGTTTTTTGGTGTTTAAATGTAGTTTTTTATTCTTCTATCAAGTGTTTGTTATTTTAAAATAGTGCTGGTATGTACTATTTACTCTGAAACAGAAAAGGATGAAGATTTCTGTTTGTGAGAGGAAGATGATTTTAGCAGACAGTAACTAAAATCGATTGCTGTTTCCACATAGGACTGTTGAGATGAAGTAACTTCAGTTGGGGGAAACGGTTAGCAGACTTTTCTGCTTAAGGTATGACTAGCCATATTTCTAACAAGACCATGTAATGCTGGAAGGCTGTCATTTCCCCTCATGGGGACCGGTAAGCCATTTTCTTAGTCAAGCAAACAGAATAAAGGGCTTAATATGGGCTATAAAACTGGTAGACACTTTTATGGGCTAAATCGATTGCTTTATTTGGGCATTTTATACATGTTTATGCTGATAATTCACATTTATTAACTTGGGGAACGTTTTTTAACGGCAGGCACTATGTTAGACACCTTTTCCAGTCAGGGAGGGCCTTCCCAGTTGTAGGCTGAGCCTCATGTTCGCGCCATTACTGCGCAGTTGTTTTTTGAGAGCAAGACATGCAGATGCATGTGTGAGGATCTGAAAGTAGCTGGAAAAGTTTCTAGAAGGCGTCACTTGGTATCGTATTCCCCTCTGGGCTTGGTTAGGTCACAGCAAAGGCTATAGCTGGGACTGTATAGGGGTTAAATTTGTAAACGGCTCCGGTTATTTTAAGGGTTAAAGCTCTGAAAATTGGTGTGCAATACTCTTAATGCTTTAAGACACTGTGGTGAAATTTTGGTTATTTTTGAACAATTCCTTCATACTTTTTCACATATTCAGTAATAAAGTGTTTTCTGTTTAAAATTTAAAGAGACAGTAACGGTTTTGTTTTAAAACGTTTTTTTTTTTTATGCTTTATTGACAAGTTTAAGCCTGTTTAACATGTCTGTGCCTTCGTATAAGCTATGTTCTATATGTATGAAAGTCAATGTGTCTCCCCATTTAAATTTGTGTGATAATTGTGCCATAGCGTCCAAACTAAGTAAGGACAGTACTGCCACAGATAATGAAATTGCCCAAGATGATTCCTCAGATGAGGGGAGTAAACATGATACTACATCATCTCCTACTGTGTCTACACCAGTTTTGCCCACGCAGGAGGCCCCTAGTACATCTAGCGCGCCAATGCTTATTACCATGCAACAATTGACAGCTGTAATGGATAACTCCATAGCAAATATTTTATCCAAAATGCCTACATATCAGAGAAAGCGCGATTGCTCTGTTTTAAACACTGAAGAGCAGGAGGGCGCTGATGATAATTGTTCTGTCATACCCTCACACCAATCTGAAGTGGCCATGAGGGAGGTTTTGTCAGATGGGGAAATTTCAGATTCAGGAAAAATTTCTCAACAAGCTGAACCTGATGTTGTGACATTTAAATTTAAATTAGAACATCTCCGCGCACTGCTTAAGGAGGTGTTATCTACTCTGGATGATTGTGACAACTTGGTCATTCCAGAGAAATTATGCAAGATGGACAAGTTCCTAGAGGTTCCGGTGCACCCCAACGCTTTTCCTATACCCAAGCGGGTGGCGGACATAGTGAATAAGGAGTGGGAAAAGCCCGGCATACCTTTTGTTCCCCCCCCTATATTTAAGATATTATTTCCTATGGTCGACCCCAGAAAGGACTTATGGCAGACAGTCCCTAAGGTCGAGGGGGCAGTTTCTACTCTAAACAAGCGCACTACTATTCCTATCGAGGATAGTTGTGCTTTCAAAGATCCTATGGATAAAAAATTGGAGGGTTTGCTTAAAAAGATTTTTGTACAGCAAGGTTACCTTCTACAACCCATTTCGTGCATTGTTCCTGTCACTACAGCAGCGTGGTTCTGGTTCGAGGAACTAGAAAAGTCGCTCAGTAGAGAGACTCCATATGAGGAGGTTATTGACAGAGTTCACGCACTTAAGTTGGCTAACTCTTTTATTTTAGATGCCGCTTTGCAATTAGCTAGATTAGCGGCGAAAAATTCACGGTTTGCAATCGTGGCGCGCAGGGCGCTTTGGCTAAAGTCTTGGTCAGCGGATGTGTCATCCAAGACAAAATTACTTAACATCCCTTTCAAAGGTAAAACTCTATTTGGACCAGAATTGAAAGAGATTATCTCAGACATCACTGGGGGAAAGGGCCACGCCCTTCCACAAGATAGGCCTTTCAAGGCCAAGAATAAGTCTAATTTTCGTTCCTTTCGCAATTTCAGGAACGGACCGGCCTCTAATTCTGCATCCTCTAAGCAAGAGGGTAATGCCTCACAACCCAAACCAGCCTGGAAACCGATGCAAGGCTGGAACAAGGGTAAGCAGGCCAAGAAGCCTGCTGCTGCTAACAAAACAGCATGAAGGAGTAGCCCCCGATCCGGGACCGGATCTAGTAGGGGGCAGACTCTCTCTCTTTGCTCAGGCTTGGGCAAGAGATGTTCAGGATCCCTGGGCACTAGAAATAGTTTCTCAGGGTTATCTTCTGGAATTCAGGGAACTACCCCCAAGGGGAAGGTTCCACATGTCTCACTTATCCTTAAACCAAATAAAGAGACAGGCGTTCTTACATTGTGTAGAAGACCTGTTAAAGATGAGAGTGATACACCCAGTTCCAATAAAGGAACAAGGAATGAGATTTTATTCAAATCTGTTTGTAGTTCCCAAAAAAGAGGGAACTTTCAGACCAATTTTGGATTTGAAGATCCTAAACAAATTTCTCAGGGTACCATCGTTCAAGATGGAAACCATTCGAACGATTCTACCCACTATCCAGGAAGGTCAATTTATGACTACCGTGGATCTAAAGGATGCGTACCTACATATTCCTATCCACAAAGAACATCATCAGTTCCTAAGGTTCGCCTTTCTGGACAAACATTACCAGTTTGTGGCCCTCCCATTCGGGTTCGCCACTGCTCCAAGGATTTTCACAAAGGTACTAGGGTCCCTTCTAGCGGTTCTAAGACCGAGGGGCATTGCAGTAGTACCTTACTTGGACGACATTCTAATACAAGCGTCGTCCCTGTCAAAAGCAAAGGCTCATACAGACATCGTTCTGGCCTTTCTCAGATCACACGGATGGAAGGTGAACATAGAAAAAAGTTCTCTGTCTCCGTCAACAAGAGTTCCCTTCTTGAGAACAATAATAGATTCCTTAGAAATGGGGTTTTTTTCTGACAGAGGTCAGAAAGTCAAAACTTCTAAGCACTTGTCAAGTTCTTCATTCTGTTCCACGTCCTTCCATAGCGCAGTGCATGGAAGTAGTAGGGTTGATGGTTGTAGCAATGGACATAGTTCCTTTTGCACGAATTCATCTAAGACCATTACAACTGTGCATGCTCAAACAGTGGAATGGGGACTATACAGACTTGTCTCCAATGATTCAAGTAGATCAGAAGACCAGAGATTCACTCCGTTGGTGGCTGACCCTGGACCATCTATCCCAGGGAATGAGCTTCCGCAGACCAGAGTGGGTCATTGTCACGACCGACGCCAGTCTAGTGGGCTGGGGCGCGGTCTGGGAATCCCTGAAAGCTCAGGGACTATGGTCTCGGGAAGAGTCTCTTCTCCCGATAAACATTCTGGAACTAAGAGCGATCTTCAATGCTCTCAGGGCTTGGCCTCAGCTTGCAAAGGCCAGATTAATAAGATTCCAATCAGACAACATGACGACCGTTGCGTATATCAATCATCAGGGGGGAACAAGGAGTTCCCTGGCGATGAAAGAAGTGACCAAAATAATTCAATGGGCGGAGGATCACTCCTGCCACCTATCTGCGATCCACATCCCAGGTGTGGAAAACTGGGAAGCGGATTATCTGAGTCGTCAGACATTCCATCCGGGGGAGTGGGAACTCCACCCGGAGATCTTTGCCCAACTAACTCAATTATGGGGCATTCCAGACATGGATCTGATGGCGTCTCGTCAGAACTTCAAGGTTCCTTGCTACGGGTCCAGATCCAGGGATCCCAAGGCGACTCTAGTAGATGCACTAGTAGCGCCTTGGACCTTCAACCTAGCTTATGTATTTCCACTGTTTCCTCTCATTCCCAGGCTGGTAGCCAGGATCAAACAGGAGAGGGCCTCGGTGATCTTGATAGCTCCTGCGTGGCCACGCAGGACTTGGTATGCAGACCTGGTGAATATGTCATCGGTTCCACCATGGAAGCTACCTTTGAGACAGGACCTTCTTGTTCAGGGTCCATTCGAACATCCAAATCTGGTCTCCCTCCAGCTGACGGCTTGGAGATTGAACGCTTGATTCTATCAAAGCGTGGGTTTTCAGATTCTGTGATAGATACTCTGGTTCAGGCCAGAAAACCGGTAACTAGAAAGATTTACCATAAAATATGGAAAAGATATATCTGTTGGTGTGAATCCAAAGGATTCCCATGGAATAAGATAAAGATTCCTAAGATTCTCTCCTTTCTACAAGAAGGTTTGGAGAAAGGATTATCTGCAAGTTCTCTAAAGGGACAGATCTCTGCTTTATCTGTCTTACTACACAAAAGACTGGCAGCTGTGCCAGATGTTCAAGCATTTGTTCAGGCTCTGGTTAGGATCAAGCCTGTTTACAGACCTTTGACTCCTCCCTGGAGTCTAAATCTAGTTCTTTCAGTTCTTCAAGGGGTTCCGTTTGAACCTTTACATTCCATAGATATTAAGTTACTATCTTGGAAAGTTTTGTTTTTGGTTGCTATTTCTTCTGCTAGAAGAGTTTCAGAGTTATCTGCTCTGCAGTGTTCTCCGCCCTATCTGGTGTTCCATGCAGATAAGGTGGTTTTGCGTACTAAGCCTGGTTTTCTTCCAAAGGTTGTTTCTAACAAGAATATTAACCAGGAGATAGTTGTACCTTCTTTATGTCCGAATCCAGTTTCAAAGAAGGAACGTTTGTTACACAATTTGGACGTAGTCCGTGCTCTAAAATTCTATTTAGAGGCTACAAAAGATTTCAGACAAACATCTTCTTTGTTTGTTGTCTATTCTGGTAAAAGGAGAGGTCAAAAAGCGACTTCTACCTCTCTTTCCTTTTGGCTTAAAAGCATCATCCGATTGGCTTATGAGACTGCCGGACGGCAGCCTCCTGAAAGAATCACAGCTCACTCCACTAGGGCTGTGGCTTCCACATGGGCCTTCAAGAACGAGGCTTCTGTTGACCAGATATGTAAGGCAGCGACTTGGTCTTCACTGCACACTTTTGCCAAATTTTACAAATTTGATACTTTTGCTTCTTCGGAGGCTATTTTTGGGAGAAAGGTTTTGCAAGCCGTGGTGCCTTCCGTTTAGGTAACCTGATTTGCTCCCTCCCTTCATCCGTGTCCTAAAGCTTTGGTATTGGTTCCCACAAGTAAGGATGACGCCTAGGACCGGGCACACCAATGTTGGAGAAAACAGAATTTATGCTTACCTGATAAATTACTTTCTCCAACGGTGTGTCCGGTCCACGGCCCGCCCTGGTTTTATAATCAGGTCTGATGAATTATTTTCTCTAACTACAGTCACCACGGTACCATATGGTTTCTCCTATATTTTTCCTCCTGTCCGTCGGTCGAAGCCTAGGAGGGACTATATGGCCAGCTTTGCTGGGACTCTTTGCCATTTCCTGTTGGGGAAGAGATATTCCCACAAGTAAGGATGACGCCGTGGACCGGACACACCGTTGGAGAAAGTAATTTATCAGGTAAGCATAAATTCTGTTTTTTTTTTTTACTCAAAATGCTCATTTAAGATGATAGCTTCAAAATATAAGACAACTGCAATATGACTTAAAATGTGTTTTTCAGGTGGCTGACTGCGTTTGCTTGATGGCCCTAGACAAACCAGAAGCAGTGCCTGTAGACACCCATGTCTGGCAAATAGCAAAGAGGGACTACCTGCCCCAGCTAGGGCAGGGCAAGAAAAGCCTGACTGATCGAGTATACAAGGAGATAGGTATGGACTTAGACATTTTTACTTAGAAAGGGACAGTCAAGTCCAAAAGAAACTTTCATGATTCAGATAAGACATGTAATTTTAAACAAGTTTCCAATTTACTTTTATCACCAATTTTGCTTTGTTCTCTTGGTATTCTTAGTTGAAAGCTAAACGTAGGTAGACGCATATGCTAATTTCTTAGACCTAATCTGAATGCATTTTGACAGTTTTTCACCAGTAGAGGGCGTTAGTTCATGTGTGTTATATAGATAACATTGAGCTCACACATGTGAAAAGTCTGTCAAAAGAACTGAAATAAGGGGGCAGTCTGCTGAGGCTTAGATACAAGGTAATTACAGAGGTAAAACGTGTATTATTATAACTGTGTTTTCTGTGCAAAAATGAGGAATTGGTAATAAAGGGATTATCTATCTTTTTAAACAACAAAAATTCTGGTGTTGACTTTCCCTTTAAAATACCCATTATGCCACATAAGTGACCTTCATGCTCACAATTCTAGTAAATTATGTGGTGTGTTCTTGGTTCACAACTTTTTTAAAAAAAAATTAAAACCTTGTGCTCTTTGCAGGAGATTATTTTCGTGTTTTGTGGGGACCTTATGCTGGATGGGCACAAACAGTAAGTTGACAATAAAACAAATATTTTCTTTTCAAATACTGTAGAAGTTGAGTTCTCAAAGAGTTCAGCTGCAGGTTAGCACGATTTGTGGTCATTTTTTAAGGTCATCTTGAGAATTTAGGGAAGTTTTAAGAAAATGATTCTAGTAAGAAATGTGTGCTGTAAAAAATGTAATATGATTTACTTTAGTATTTGAACAAGCATACTAATGTTATATTTTGTGAGGCAGAGTGACAGCTATAAAGTATTTTATAGGCATAACTGTCTTACAAAGGGTGTCCTCTTTATTAGAATCATGTTGCTTTTTTCTGGGGGTACCGTGTTAGTGTGTTTCAAGTCACTGGTCAAACGTTATGCCAATTATTGAACTACTAATAGTTTTACTTAAGTAATGTATACACATACATACATGTACAAAAATAAATATTTAGGCGCACTACAATATGTATATAGAAACAAAGAAACATAGACTTTGACGGCATATAAGAGGCCCAGCAAGTCTGTCAGGTATTTCCTAAAAGTATAAACTAATATAGTTCGTAGGACAGCCTTTTGCTTGTCCCAGGTATTCTTACAGTCACCCACAGTGTTTGTCATTACCACCACCCCCTGTGGAAGTGTATTCCATGAATCAATCACCCATTCTGTAAAGAATTGCTTCAACAAATTACTCCTGAAAATACTATCTTTCAGCTTGATCATGACCCCTTGTTCTTGAATGTTTCTTTTTATGAAAAATACTCACAGCCTCTGCTTTACTATGCCCTTAATATACTTGAAAGTTGCTATCATATCACCTCTTTCCCTTCTCTCCTCTAAGCTATACATATTTAGGTAATTGAGTCTCTCCTGGTACGTTTTATATAGTATGAACAAATTAAAGTTGTCAAACCTCCAGCTTAAAAGGACTTTAACTGATTCTGACAAAGCACATGAATTAAAGTAACTTTCTCTTGTTAAGTGTATCCAGTCCACGGATCATCCATTACTTGTGGGATATTCTCCTTCCCAACAGTAAGTTGCAAGAGGATCACCCACAGCAGAGCTGCTATATAGCTCCTCCCCTCTTTGCCATATCCAGTCATTCTCTTGCAACTCTCAACAAAGATGGACGTAGTAAGAGGAGAGTGGTGTATTATAGTTAGTTTTTTAACTTCAATCAAAAGTTTGTTATTTTTAAATGGTACCGGAGTGTACTGTTTCATCTCAGGCAGCATTAGAAGAAGAATCTGCCTGTGATTTCTATGATCTTAGCAGAAGTAACTAAGATCCACTGCCGTTCTCACATATTCTGAGGAGTGAGGTAACTTCAGAGGGGGAATGGCGTGCAGGTTTTCATGCAATAAGGTATGTGCAGTTAACATATTTCTAGGGATGGAATTTGCTAGAAAAATGCTGCTGATACCGGATTAATGTAAGTTAAGCCTTAAATGCATTGATAGCGACTGGTATCAGGCTTATTAACAGAGATACATACTCTTATAAAAGTGTAATATAAAACGTTTGCTGGCATGTTAATCGTTTTTATATATGTTTGGTGACAAAACTTATTGGGGCCTAGTTTTTTTCCACATGGCTGGCTTGATTTTTGCCTAGAAACAGTTTCCTGAGGCTTTCCACTGTTGTAATATGAGTGGGAGGGGACTTTTTTAGTGCTTTTCTGTGCAGCTAAAAATACTGACAGAGACATTCAGCTTCCCTCTGCATGATACAGGACATCTCTGAAGGGCTCAAAAGGCTTCAAAGTCGTGTTTGAGGAGGGTAACAACCACAGTAGACTGTGGCAGTTGTTGTGACTGTGTTTAAAAAACGTTTTTGTCATTTATTATTCTGTTTTTGTTATTAAGGGGTTAATCATCCATTTGCAAGTGGGTGCAATGCTCTGCTGACTTGTTACATACACTGTAAAAATTTTGTTAGTGTAACTGCCTTTTTTCACTGTTATTTCAAATTTTGTCAAAATTTGTTTCTCTTAAAGGCACAGTAACGTTTTTTATATTGCTTGTTAACTTGCTTTAAAGTGTTTTCCAAGCTTGCTAGTCTCATTGCTAGTCTGTACAAACATGTCTGAAACAGAGGATACTTGTTCATTATGTTTAAAAGCCATGGTGGAGCCCCATAGGAGAATGTGTACTAAATGTATTGATTTTACTTTAAACAGTAAAGATCAGTCTTTATCTATAAAAGAATTGTCACCAGAGGGGTCTGTCGAGGGGGAAGTTATGCCGACTAACTCTCCCCACGTGTCGGACCCTTCGCCTCCCGCTCAAGGGACGCACGCTAATATGGCGCCAAGTACATCAGGGACGCCCATAGCGATTACTTTGCAGGACATGGCTGCAATCATGAATAATACCCTGTCAGAGGTATTATCCAGATTGCCTGAATTGAGAGGCAAGCGCGATAGCTCTGGGGTTAGACGAGATACAGAGCGCGTAGATGCTGTAAGAGCCATGTCTGATACTGCGTCACAATATGCAGAACCTGAGGACGGAGAGCTTCAGTCTGTGGGTGACGTCTCTGAATCTGGGAGACCTGATTCAGAGATTTCTAATTTTAAATTTAAGCTTGAGAACCTCCGTGTATTGCTTGGGGAGGTATTAGCTGCTCTGAATGACTGTGACACAATTGCAGTGCCAGAGAAATTGTGTAGGCTGGGTAAATACTATGCAGTGCCGGTGAGTACTGATGTTTTTCCAATACCTAAAAGGCTTACAGAAATTATTAGTAAGGAGTGGGATAGGCCTGGTGTGCCCTTTTCCCCACCTCCTATATTTAGAAAAATGTTTCCAATAGATGCCACTACACGGGACTTATGGCAGACTGTCCCTAAGGTGGAGGGAGCAGTTTCTACTTTAGCAAAGCGTACCACTATCCCGGTTGAGGACAGTTGTGCTTTTTCAGATCCAATGGATAAAAAATTGGAGGGTTACCTTAAGAAAATGTTTATTCAACAAGGTTTTATTTTACAGCCCCTTGCATGCATTGCGCCTGTCACTGCTGCGGCGGCATTCTGGTTTGAGGCCCTGGAAGAGGCCATCCATACAGCTCCATTGACTGAAATTGTTGACAAGCTTAGAACTCTTAAGCTAGCTAACTCATTTGTTTCTGATGCCATTGTTCATTTGACTAAACTAACGGCTAAGAATTCCGGATTCGCCATCCAGGCGCGTAGGGCACTATGGCTCAAATCCTTTTCAGCTGATGTGACTTCAAAGTCTAAATTACTCAACATTCCTTTCAAGGGGCAGACCTTATTCGGGCCTGGTTTGAAAGAAATTATTGCAGACATTACTGGAGGTAAGGGTCATACCCTTCCTCAGGACAGGGCCAAATCAAAGGCCAACAGTCTAATTTCTCCAACATTGGTGTGTCCGGTCCACGGCGTCATCCATAACTTGTGGGAATATTCTCTTCCCCAACAGGAAATGGCAAAGAGCACAGCAAAAGCTGTCCATATAGTCCCTCCTAGGCTCCGCCCACCCCAGTCATTCTCTTTGCCGTTGCACAGGCAACATCTCCACGGAGATGGTGAAGAGTATGTGGTGATTAGTGTGGTGAAAATTTGGTTAAATTTGAACAATTCCTTCATAGTTTTTCACATATTCAGTAATAAAGTGTGCACTGTTTAAAATTTAAAGAGACAGTAACGGTTTTGTTTAAAAACGTTTTTTGTACTTTATTGACAAGTTTAAGCCTGTTTAACATGTCTGTGCCTTCAGATAAGCTATGTTCTGTATTTATGGAAGCCAATGTGTCTCCCCCTTCAAAATTGTGTGATAATTGTGCCATAGCGTCCAAACAAAGTAAGGACAGTACTGCCACAGATAGTAAAGTTGCCCAAGATGATTCATCAGATGAAGGGAGTAGACATAGTTCTACATCATCTCCTTCTGTGTCTACACCAGTTTTGCCCACGCAGGAGGCTCCTAGTACTTCTAATGCTTATTACTATGCAACAATTGACGGCAGTAATGGATAACTCCATAGCAAATATTTTATCCAAAATGCCTGCATATCAGAGAAAGCGCTATTGCTCTGTTTTAAACACTGTAGAGCAGGAGGGCGCTGATGATAATTGCTCTGTCATACCCTCACACCAATCTGAAGGGGCCGTGAGGGAGGTTTTGTCAGATGGGGAAATTTCAGATTCAGGTAGAATTTATCAACAGGCAGAACCTGATGTTGTGACATTTAAATTTAAATTATAGCATCTCCGCGCACTGCTTAAGGAGGTGCTATCTACTCTGGATGATTGTGACAACCTGGTCATTCCAGAAAAATTGTGCAAGATGGACAAGTTCCTAGAGGTTCCGGTGCACCCCAACGCTTTTCCTATACCCAAGCGGGTGGCGGACATAGTGAATAAGGAGTGGGAGAAGCCCGGCATACCTTTTGTTCCCCCTCCTATATTTAAGAAATTATTTCCTATGGTCGACCCCAGAAAGGACTTATGGCAGACAGTCCCTAAGGTCGAGGGGGCAGTTTCTACACTAGCCAAGCGCACTACTATTCCTATCGAGGATAATTGTGCTTTCAAAGATCCTATGGATAAAAAATTGGAGGGTTTGCTTAAAAAGATATTTGTACAGCAAGGTTACCTCCTGCAACCTATTTCGTGCATTATTCCTGTCACTACAGCAGCGTGGTTCTGGTTCGAGGAACTAGAAAAGTCGCTCAGTAGAGAGACTCCGTATGAGGAGGTTATGGACAGAATTCACGCACTTAAGTTAGCTAATTCCTTTATTTTAGATGCCGCTTTGCAGTAAGCTAGATTAGCGGCGAAAAATTCAGGGTTTGCAATTGTGGCGCGCAGAGCGCTCTGGCTAAAGTCTTGGTCAGCGGATGTATCTTCCAAGACAAAATTGCTTAATATCCCTTTCAAGGGTAAAACCCTTTTTGGGCCAGAATTGAAAGAGATTATCTCAGACATCACTGGGGGTAAGGGCCACGCCCTTCCACAAGATAGGCCTTTCAAGGCCAAGAATAAGTCTAATTTTCGTTCCTTTCGCAATTTCAGGAACGGACCGGCCTCCAACTCTGCAGCCTCTAGACAAGAGGGTAATGCTTCGCAAACCAAACCAGCTTGGAAACCAATGCAAGGCTGGAACAAGGGTAAGCAGGCCAAGAAACCTGCTGCTGCTAACAAGACAGCATGAAGGAGTAGCCCCCGATCCGGGACCGGATCTAGTAGGGGGCAGACTCTCTCTCTTCGCTCAGGCTTGGGCAAGAGATGTTCAGGATCCCTGGGCACTAGAAATAGTTTCTCAGGGTTATCTTCTGGAATTCAAGGAACTACCCCCAAGGGGAAGGTTCCACATGTCTCACTTATCCTCAAACCAAATAAAGAGACAGGCATTGTGTAGAAGACCTGTTAAAAATGGGAGTGATACACCCAGTTCCAACCGTGGAACAAGGAATGGGGTTTTACTCAAATCTGTTTGTGGTTCCCAAAAAAGAGGGAACTTTCAGACCAATTCTAGATTTAAAGTTCCTAAACAAATTTCTCAGAGTGCCATCGTTCAAAATGGAAACCATTCAAATGATTTTACCTACAATCCAGGAGGGTCAATTTATGACTATCGTGGATCTAAAGGATGCGTAGCTACATATTCCTATCCACAAAGATCATCATCAGTTCCTAAGGTTCGCCTTTCTGGACAAACATTACCAGTTTGTGGCTCTCCCATTCGGGCTAGCCACTGCTCCAAGGATTTTCACAAAGGTACTCGGGTCCCTTCTAGCGGTTCTAAGACCAAGGGGCATTGCAGTGGCACCTTACTTGGACGACATTCTGATACAAGCGTTGTCTCTTTCGAAGGCAAAGGCTCACACAGACATCGTTCTGGCCTTTCTCAGATCTCACGGATGGAAAGTGAACATAGAAAAAAGTTCCCTGTCTCCGTCTACAAGAGTTCCTTTCTTGGGGACAATAATAGATTCTTTAGAAATGAAGATTTTCCTGACAGATGTCAGAAAGTCGAAACTTCTAAACGCTTGTCAAGTTCTTCACTCTGTTCCACGACCTTCCATAGCTCAGTGCATGGAAGTAGTAGGGTTGATGGTTGCAGCAATGGACATAGTTCCTTTTGCGCAAATTCATCTAAGACCATTACAACTGTGCATGCTGAAACAGTGGAATGGGGACTATACAGATTTGTCTCCAATGATTCAAGTAGATCAGAAGACCAGAGACTCACTCCGTTGGTGGCTAGCCCAGGATCACCTGTCCCAGGGTATGAGCTTCCGCAGACCAGAGTGGGTCATCGTCACGACCGACGCCAGTCTAGCGGGCTGGGGCGCGGTCTGGGACTCCCTGAAAGCTCAGGTTCTATGGTCTCGGGAAGAGTCTCTTCTCCCGATAAACATTCTGGAACTGAGAGCGATATTCAATACTCTCAGGGCTTGGCCTCAACTAGCAAAGGCCAGATTCATAAGATTCCAATCAGACAACATGACGACTGTTGCTTACATCAACCATCAGGGGGGAACAAGGAGTTCCCTGGCGATTAGAGAAGTGACCAAAATCATAAAATGGGCGGAGGATCACTCCTGCCACCTATCTGCGATCCACATCCCAGGAGTGGAAAACTGGGAGGCGGATTATCTGAGTCGTCAGACATTCCATCTGGGGGAGTGGGAACTCCACCCGGAGATATTTGCCCAGTTGACTCAATTATGGGGCATTCCAGACATGGATCTGATGGCGTCTCGTCAGAACTTCAAGGTTCCTTGCTACGGGTCCAGATCCAGGGATCCCAAGGCGAATCTAGTGGATGCATTAGTAGCGCCTTGGACCTTCAACCTAGCTTATGTGTTTCCACCGTTTCCTCTCATTCCCAGGCTGGTAGCCAGGATCAAGCAGGAGAGGGCCTCAGTGATCTTGATAGCTCCTGTGTGGCCACGCAGGACTTGGTATGCAGACCTGGTGAATATGTCATCGGCTCCACCATGGAAGCAACCTTTGAGACAGGATCTTCTAGTACAGGGTCCATTCGCACATCCAAATCTAGTTTCCCTCCAGCTAACGGCTTGGAAATTGAACGCTTGATTTTATCTAAGCGTGGGTTTTCGGATTCTGTAATAGATACTCTGGTACAAGCCAGAAAACCTAGAAAAATTTACCATAAAATATGGAAAAGATATATCTGTTGGTGTGAATCCAAGGGATTCTCATGGAGTAAGATCAAAATTCCTAGGATCCTTTCCTTTCTCCAAGAAGGTTTGGATAAAGGATTATCAGCGAGTTCTCTAAAGCAGTGGTTCTCAACCTAAGTGACCTCAAGGCCCGGTAAGTTTTAACCGGACCTGTGCAAGGCCCGGTAAGCATTGGGAGTGGGTGTATATATATTATATATGTATGTATATATATATATATATATATATGTATATATATTTATGAGTTATAAAATTAACCCACTGTAAACTATATTTCTCCAACATAGGTGTGTCCGGTCCACGGCGTCATCCTTACTTGTGGGATATTCTCTTCCCCAACAGGAAATGGCAAAGAGCCCAGCAAAGCTGGTCACATGATCCCTCCTAGGCTCCGCCTACCCCAGTCATTCTCTTTGCCGTTGTACAGGCAACATCTCCACGGAGATGGCTTAGAGTTTTTTAGTGTTTAACTGTAGTTTTTATTATTCAATCAAGAGTTTGTTATTTTGAAATAGTGCTGGTATGTACTATTTACTCAGAAACAGAAAAGAGATGAAGATTTCTGTTTGTATGAGGAAAATGATTTTAGCAACCGTAACTAAAATCCATGGCTGTTCCACACAGGACTGTTGAGAGCAATTAACTTCAGTTGGGGGAACAGTGTGCAGTCTCTTGCTGCTTGAGGTATGACACATTCTAACAAGACGATGTAATGCTGGAAGCTGTCATTTTCCCTATGGGATCCGGTAAGCCATGTTTATTACGATCATAAATAAGGGCTTCACAAGGGCTTATTAAGACTGTAGACTGTTTCTGGGCTAAATCGATTCATTATTAACATATATTTAGCCTTGAGGAATCATTTTATCTGGGTATTTTGATATAATAATATCGGCAGGCACTGTATTAGACACCTTATTCCTTAGGGGCTTTCCCAAAGCTTAAGCAGAGCCTCATTTTCGCGCCGGTGTGGCGCACTTGTTTTTGAGAGGCATGGCATGCAGTCGCATGTGAGAGGAGCTCTGATACTTAGAAAAGACTTTCTGAAGGCGTCATTTGGTATCGTATTCCCCTTTGGGCTTGGTTGGGTCTCAGCAAAGCAGATACCAGGGACTGTAAAGGGGTTAAAGTTTAAAACGTCTCCGGTTCCGTTATTTTAAGGGTTAAAGCTTCCAAATTTGGTGTGCAATACTTTTAAGGCTTTAAGACACTGTGGTGAAAATTTGGTGAATTTTGAACAATTCCTTCATGTTTTTTCGCAATTGCAGTAATAAAGTGTGTTCAGTTTAAAATTTAAAGTGACAGTAACGGTTTTATTTTAAAACGTTTTTGTACTTTGTTATCAAGTTTATGCCTGTTTAACATGTCTGAACTACCAGATAGACTGTGTTCTGAATGTGGGGAAGCCAGAATTCCTATTCATTTAAATAAATGTGATTTATGTGATAATGACAATGATGCCCAAGATGATTCCTCAAGTGAGGGGAGTAAGCATGGTACTGCATCATTCCCTCCTTCGTCTACACGAGTCTTGCCCACTCAGGAGGCCCCTAGTACATCTAGCGCGCCAATACTCCTTACTATGCAACAATTAACGGCTGTAATGGATAATTCTGTCAAAAACATTTTAGCCAAAATGAACCCTTGTCAGCGTAAGCGTGGCTGCTCTGTTTTAGATACTGAAGAGCATGACGACGCTGATATTAATATCTCTGAAGGGCCCCTAACCCAGTCTGATGGGGCCAGGGAGGTTTTGTCTGAGGGAGAAATTACTGATTCAGGGAACATTTCTCAACAGGCTGAACCTGATGTGATTGCATTTAAATTTAAGTTGGAACATCTCCGCATTCTGCTTAAGGAGGTATTATCCACTCTGGATGATTGTGAAAAGTTGGTCATCCCAGAGAAACTATGTAAAATGGACAAGTTCCTAGAGGTGCCGGGGCTCCCAGAAGCTTTTCCTATACCCAAGCGGGTGGCGGACATTGTTAATAAAGAATGGGAAAGGCCCGGTATTCCTTTCGTCCCTCCCCCCATATTTAAAAAATTGTTTCCTATGGTCGACCCCAGAAAGGACTTATGGCAGACAGTCCCCAAGGTCGAGGGAGCGGTTTCCACTTTAAACAAGCGCACCACTATACCCATAGAGGATAGTTGTGCTTTCAAAGATCCTATGGATAAAAAATTAGAAGGTTTGCTTAAAAAGATGTTTGTTCAGCAGGGTTACCTTCTACAACCAATTTCATGCATTGTCCCTGTCGCTACAGCCGCATGTTTCTGGTTCGATGAGCTGATAAAGACGCTCGATAGTGATTCTCCTCCTTATGAGGAGATTATGGACAGAATCAATGCTCTCAAATTGGCTAATTCTTTCACCCTAGACGCCACTTTGCAATTGGCTAGGTTAGCGGCTAAGAATTCTGGGTTTGCTATTGTGGCGCGCAGAGCGCTTTGGTTGAAATCTTGGTCGGCTGATGCGTCTTCCAAGAACAAGCTACTAAACATTCCTTTCAAGGGGAAAACGCTGTTTGGCCCTGACTTGAAAGAGATTATCTCTGATATCACTGGGGGTAAGGGCCACGCCCTTCCTCAGGATCGGCCTTTCAAGGCAAAAAATAGACCTAATTTTCGTCCCTTTCGTAAAAACGGACCAGCCCAAAGTGCTACGTCCTCTAAGCAAGAGGGTAATACTTCTCAAGCCAAGCCAGCTTGGAGACCAATGCAAGGCTGGAACAAGGGAAAGCAGGCCAAGAAACCTGCCACTGCTACCAAGACAGCATGAAATGTTGGCCCCCGATCCGGGACCGGATCTGGTGGGGGGCAGACTCTCTCTCTTCGCTCAGGCTTGGGCAAGAGATGTTCTGGATCCTTGGGCGCTAGAAATAGTCTCCCAAGGTTATCTTCTGGAATTCAAGGGACTTCCCCCAAGGGGGAGGTTCCACAGGTCTCAGTTGTCTTCAGACCACATAAAAAGACAGGCGTTCTTACATTGTGTAGAAGACCTGTTAAAAATGGGAGTGATTCATCCTGTTCCATTAAGAGAACAAGGGATGGGGTTCTACTCCAATCTGTTCATAGTTCCCAAAAAAGAGGGAACGTTCAGACCAATCTTAGATCTCAAGATCTTAAACAAGTTTCTCAAGGTTCCATCGTTCAAGATGGAAACCATTCGAACTATTCTTCCTTCCATCCAGGAAGGTCAATTCATGACCACGGTGGATTTAAAGGATGCGTATCTACATATTCCTATCCACAAGGAACATCATCGGTTCCTAAGGTTCGCATTCCTGGACAAACATTACCAGTTCGTGGCGCTTCCTTTCGGATTAGCCACTGCTCCAAGGATTTTCACAAAGGTACTAGGGTCCCTTCTAGCTGTGCTACGACCAAGGGGCGTTGCGGTAGTACCTTACTTGGACGACATTCTGATTCAAGCGTCGTCCCTTCCTCAAGCAAAGGCTCACACGGACATCGTCCTGGCCTTTCTCAGATCTCACGGATGGAAAGTGAACGTGGAAAAGAGTTCTCTATCCCCGTCAACAAGGGTTCCCTTCTTGGGAACAATTATAGACTCCTTAGAAATGAGGATTTTTCTGACAGAGGTCAGAAAAACAAAACTTCTAGACTCTTGTCGGATACTTCATTCCGTTCCTCTTCCTTCCATAGCTCAGTGCATGGAAGTGATCGGGTTGATGGTAGCGGCAATGGACATAGTTCCTTTTGCGCGCATTCATCTAAGACCATTACAACTGTGCATGCTCAGTCAGTGGAATGGGGACTATACAGACTTGTCTCCGAAGATACAAGTAAATCAGAGGACCAGAGACTCACTCCGTTGGTGGCTGTCCCTGGACAACCTGTCACAAGGGATGACATTCCGCAGACCAGAGTGGGTCATTGTCACGACCGACGCCAGTCTGATGGGCTGGGGCGCGGTCTGGGGATCCCTGAAAGCTCAGGGTCTTTGGTCTCGGGAAGAATCTCTTCTACCGATAAATATTCTGGAACTGAGAGCGATATTCAATGCTCTCAAGGCTTGGCCTCAGCTAGCGAGGACCAAGTTCATACGGTTTCAATCAGACAACATGACAACTGTTGCGTACATCAACCATCAGGGGGGAACAAGGAGTTCCCTAGCGATGGAAGAAGTGACCAAAATCATTCTATGGGCGGAGTCTCACTCCTGCCACCTGTCGGCTATCCACATCCCAGGAGTGGAAAATTGGGAAGCGGATTTTCTGAGTCGTCAGACATTGCATCCGGGGGAGTGGGAACTCCATCCGGAAATCTTTGCCCAAGTCACTCACCTGTGGGGCATTCCAGACATGGATCTGATGGCCTCTCGTCAGAACTTCAAAGTTCCTTGCTACGGGGCCAGATCCAGGGATCCCAAGGCGGCTCTAGTGGATGCACTAGTAGCACCTTGGACCTTCAAACTAGCTTATGTGTTCCCGCCATTTCCTCTCATCCCCAGGCTGGTAGCCAGGATCAATCAGGAGAGGGCGTCGGTGATCTTGATAGCTCCTGCGTGGCCACGCAGGACTTGGTATGCAGATCTGGTGAATATGTCATCGGCTCCACCTTGGAAGCTACCTTTGAGACGAGACCTTCTTGTTCAGGGTCCGTTCGAACATCCGAATCTGGTTTCACTCCAGCTGACTGCTTGGAGATTGAACGCTTGATCTTATCGAAGCGAGGATTCTCAGATTCTGTTATCGATACTCTTGTTCAGGCCAGAAAGCCTGTAACTAGAAAGATTTACCACAAAATTTGGAAAAAATATATCTGTTGGTGTGAATCTAAAGGATTCCCTTGGGACAAGGTTAAGATTCCTAGGATTCTATCCTTCCTTCAAGAAGGATTGGAAAAAGGATTATCTGCAAGTTCCCTGAAGGGACAGATTTCTGCCTTGTCGGTGTTACTTCACAAAAAGCTGGCAGCTGTGCCAGATGTTCAAGCCTTTGTTCAGGCTCTGGTTAGAATCAAGCCTGTTTACAAACCTTTGACTCCTCCTTGGAGTCTCAATTTAGTTCTTTCAGTTCTTCAGGGGGTTCCGTTTGAACCCTTACATTCCGTTGATATTAAGTTATTATCTTGGAAAGTTTTGTTTTTAGTTGCAATTTCTTCTGCTAGAAGAGTTTCAGAATTATCTGCTCTGCAGTGTTCTCCTCCTTATCTGGTGTTCCATGCAGATAAGGTGGTTTTACGTACTAAACCTGGTTTTCTTCCAAAAGTTGTTTCTAACAAAAACATTAACCAGGAGATTATCGTACCTTCTCTGTGTCCGAAACCAGTTTCAAAGAAGGAACGTTTGTTGCACAATTTGGATGTTGTTCGCGCTCTAAAATTCTATTTAGATGCTACAAAGGATTTTAGACAAACATCTTCCTTGTTTGTTGTTTATTCAGGTAAAAGGAGAGGTCAAAAAGCAACTTCTACCTCTCTCTCTTTTTGGATTAAAAGCATCATCAGATTGGCTTACGTGACTGCCGGACGGCAGCCTCCCGAAAGAATCACAGCTCATTCCACTAGGGCTGTGGCTTCCACATGGGCCTTCAAGAACGAGGCTTCTGTTGATCAGATATGTAGGGCAGCGACTTGGTCTTCACTGCACACTTTTACCAAATTTTACAAGTTTGATACTTTTGCTTCTTCTGAGGCTATTTTTGGGAGAAAGGTTTTGCAAGCCGTGGTGCCTTCCATTTAGGTGACCTGATTTGCTCCCTCCCTTCATCCGTGTCCTAAAGCTTTGGTATTGGTTCCCACAAGTAAGGATGACGCCGTGGACCGGACACACCTATGTTGGAGAAAACAGAATTTATGTTTACCTGATAAATTACTTTCTCCAACGGTGTGTCCGGTCCACGGCCCGCCCTGGTTTTTTAATCAGGTCTGATAATTTATTTTCTTTAACTACAGTCACCACGGTACCATATGGTTTCTCCTATGCAAATATTCCTCCTTAACGTCGGTCGAATGACTGGGGTAGGCGGAGCCTAGGAGGGATCATGTGACCAGCTTTGCTGGGCTCTTTGCCATTTCCTGTTGGGGAAGAGAATATCCCACAAGTAAGGATGACGCCGTGGACCGGACACACCGTTGGAGAAAGTAATTTATCAGGTAAACATAAATTCTGTTATACATATATATATTGCATATGGATCCCACTGACACCACTGAATTATCATATAATTATAATATATATATATATACATACACAGCACACATACACATTAGTGTCAGTACACACAGTTTACACATACACATTGGTGTCAATGGGATCTATATATATATTTACACATACACATTGGTGTCCAGTGAGCGCCCTAAATATACACATTAGTGTCAGTGGCTGTAATTATATGTCATTGGTGTCAGTGGACTTCCTTACCTGTGAGCCAATGCTTCATGCTCTGCACGTCGCTATTCACAGTCTCTGCACGCCGCTACTCACAGTGCGCCGCTACCCGCTCACACTGCGCAAACAGACATGTGCAGTGGCACTCTAACAGGCCCGTCCGACATTTCGGAGATGTGTAAAGGCGGGCCTGTCAGAGCGAGTGTCTGGAGGTTATGTTGGGTCGCGGCCCACCAGCAGGGCCGTCGCGGCCCAGTAGTGGGTCACGGCCCGGCTGTTGAGAAACACTGCTCTAAAGGGACAGATTTCTGCTTTATCTGTCTTGTTACACAAACGACTGGCAGCTGTGCCTGATGTTCAAGCTTTTGTTCAGGCTTTGGTCAGGATCAAGCCTGTTTACAGACCTTTGACTCCTCCCTGGAGTCTGAATTTAGTTCTTTCAGTTCTTCAAGGGGTTCCGTTTGAACCTCTACATTCCATAGATATCAAGATGTTATCTTGGAAAGTTCTGTTTTTGGTTGCTATTTCTTCTGCTAGAAGAGTTTCTGAGTTATCTGCTTTGCAGTGTAATCCGCCCTATCTGGTGTTCCATTCAGATAAGGTTGTTTTACGTACTAAACCTGGTTTCCTTCCAAAGGTTGTTTCCAACAAGAATATTAACCAGGAAATAGTTGTGCCTTCTTTGTGTCCGAATCCAGTTTCAAAGAAGGAACGTTTGTTACACAATTTAGATGTAGTTCGTGCTTTAAAGTTCTATTTAGAAGCAACAAAGGATTTCAGACAAACGTCTTCTCTGTTTGTCGTTTATTCTGGCAAGAGGAGAGGTCAAAAAGCTACTGCTACCTCTCTTTCCTTTTGGCTGAAAAGCATCATCCGGACAGCAGCCTCCTGAACGCATCACAGCTCACTCTACTAGGGCTGTGGCTTCCACATGGGCCTTCAAGAACGAGGCTTCTGTTGATCAGATATGTAAGGCAGCGACTTGGGCTTCCCTGCACACTTTTGCCAAATTCTACAGATTTGATACTTTTGCTTCTTTGGAGGCTATTTTTGGGAGAAAGGTTTTGCAAGCCGTGGTGCCTTCTGTTTAGGTAACCTGATTGGCTCCCTCCCTTCATCCGTGTCCTAAAGCTTTGGTATTGGTTCCCACAAGTTATGGATGACGCTGTGGAACGGACACACCAATGTTGGAGAAAACAGAATTTATGCTTACCTGATAAATTACTTTCTCCAACGGTGTGTTCGGTCCACGGCCCGCCCTGGTTTTTTAATCAGGTTTGTTGATTTCTTTCTTTAACTACAGTCACCATGGCACCTTATAGTTTCTCCTATTTTTTCTCCTGTCCGTCGGTCGAATGACTGGGGTGGGCGGAGCCTAGGAGGGACTATATGGACAGCTTTTGCTGTGCTCTTTGCCATTTCCTGTTGGGGAAGAGAATATTCCCACAAGTTATGGATGACGCCGTGGACCGGACACACCGTTGGAGAAAGTAATTTATCAGGTAAGCATAAATTCTGTTTTTCGTGCCTTTCGAAATTTCAAGGCAGGTGCAGCATCAACTTCCTCTGCTTCAAAACAAGAGGGAACTTTTGCTCAATCCAAGCAGGCCTGGAAACCTAACCAGTCCTGGAACAAGGGCAAGCAGGCCAGAAAGCCTGCTGCTGCCTCTAAGACAGCATGAAGGAGCGGCCCCCTATCCGACAACGGATCTAGTAGGGGGCAGACTCTCTCTCTTCGCCCAGGCGTGGCCAAGAGATGTTCAGGATCCCTGGGCGTTGGAGATCATATCTCAGGGATATCTTCTGGACTTCAAAGCTTCTCCTCCACAAGGGAGATTTCACCTTTCAAGATTATCTGCAAACCAGATAAAGAGGCATTCCTAAGCTGCGTACAAGATCTCCTTGTAATGGGAGTGATCCATCCAGTTCCGCGGACAGAACAAGGACAGGGGTTTTATTCAAATCTGTTTGTGGTTCCCAAAAAAAGAGGGAACCTTCAGACCAATTTTGGATTTAAAGATCCTAAACAAATTCCTCAGAGTTCCGTCATTCAAGATGGAAACTATTCGAACCATTTTACCCATGATCCAAGAGGGTCAGTACATGACCACAGTGGACTTAAAGGATGCCTACCTTCACATTCCAATTCACAAGAATCATCATCAGTTCCTGAGGTTTGCCTTTCTAGACAGGCATTACCAATTTGTAGCTCTTCCATTCGGGTTGGATACAGCCCCAAGAATTTTTACAAAGGTTCTGGGCTCACTTCTGGCGGTCCTAAGACCGCGAGGCATAGCGGTGGCTCCTTACCTGGACGACATCCTGATACAGGAGTCAAGCTTTCAAATTGCCAAATCTCATACAGAGATAGTTCTGGCATTCCTGAGGTCGCATGGGTGGAAAGTGAACGAAGAAAAGAGTTCTCTATCTCCTCTCACAAGGGTTTCCTTCCTAGGGACTCTAATAGATTCTGTAGAAATGAAAATTTACCTGACGGAGTCCAGGTTATCAAAACTTCTAAATGCTTGCCGTGTTCTTCACTCCATTCCGCGCCCCACGGTGGCTCAGTGCATGGAAGTAATCGGCTTAATGGTAGTGGCGATGGACATAGTGCCATTCGCGCGCCTGCATCTCAGACCGCTGCAATTATGCATGCTCAGTCAGTGGAATGGGGATTACACAGATTTGTCCCCTCTACTAAATCTGGATCAGGAAACCAGAGATTCTCTTCTCTGGTGGTTATCTCGGGCCCATCTGTCCAAGGGTATGACCTTTCGCAGACCAGATTGGACAATTGTAACAACAGATGCCAGCCTTCTAGGTTGGGGTGCAGTCTGGAACTCCCTGAAGGCTCAGGGTTCATGGACTCAGGAGGAGAAACTCCTCCCAATAAATATTCTGGAGTTAAGAGCAATATTCAATGCTCTTCTGGCTTGGCCTCAGCTAGCAACACTGAGGTTCATCAGATTTCAGTCGGACAACATCACGACTGTGGCTTACATCAACCATCAAGGGGGAACCAGGAGTTCCCTAGCGATGTCAGAAGTCTCCAAGATAATTCGCTGGGCAGAGACTCACTCTTGCCACCTGTCAGCGATCCATATCCCAGGTTTAGAGAACTGGGAGGCGGATTTTCTAAGTCGTCAGACTTTTCATCCGGGGGAATGGGAACTCCATCCGGAGGTGTTTGCTCAATTGGTTCTCCGTTGGGGCAAACCAGAATTGAATCTCATGGCATCTCACCAGTACGCCAAGCTTCCTTGTTACGGATCCAGGTCCAGGGACCCAGAAGCGGCACTGATAGATGCTCTAGCAGCGCCTTGGTTCTTCAACCTGGCTTATGTGTTTCCACCATTTCCTCTGCTCCCTCGTCTGATTGCCAAAATCAAACAGGAAAGAGCATCGGTGATATTGATAGCGCCTGCATGGCCACGCAGGACCTGGTATGCAGACCTAGTAGACATGTCATCCTTTCCACCATGGACTCTGCCTCTGAGACAAAACCTTCTAATATCTTCATTGGTGTGAATCCAAGAATTACTCATGGAGTAGGGTTATTATTCCTAGGATATTGTCCTTCCTCCAAGAGGGTTTGGACAAAGGATTATCAGCTAGTTCTTTAAAGGGACAGATTTCTGCTCTGTCTATTCTTTTACACAAGCGTTTGGCAGAAGTTCCAGACGTTCAGGCATTTTGTCAGGCTTTAGTTAGAATTAAGCCTGTGTTTAAACCTGTTGCTCCTCCATGGAGCTTAAACTTGGTTCTTAAAGTTCTTCAAGGGGTTCCGTTTGAACCCCTTCATTCTATTGATATCAAACTTCTTTCATGGAAAGTTCTTTTTCTGATGGCTATTTCCTCGGCTCGAAGAGTCTCGGAGTTATCTGCCTTACATTGTGATTCTCCTTATCTGATCTTTCATTCAGATAAAGTTGTTCTGCGTACAAAACCTGGGTTTTTACCTAAGGTGGTTTCTAACAAGAATATCAATCAAGAGATTGTTGTTCCATCATTATGTCCTAATCCTTCTTCAAAGAAGGAACGTCTTTTGCATAATCTAGACGTAGTCCGTGCCTTGAAGTTTTACTTACAGGCTACTAAAGAATTTCGCCAAACATCTAACCTGTTTGTTGTTTTCTCTGGACAGAGGAGAGGTCAGAAGGCCTCGGCAACCTCTCTTTCTTTTTGGCTTCGGAGTATAATCCGTTTAGCCTATGAGACTGCTGGACCGCAACCTCCTTAAAGGATTACAGCTCATTCTACTAGAGCTGTGGCTTCCACCTGGGCCTTTAAAAATGAGGCCTCTGTTGAACAGATTTGCAAGGCTGCAACTTGGTCTTCGCTTCATACTTTTTCCAAATTTTACAAATTTGATACTTTTGCTTCTTCGGAGGCTGTTTTTGGGAGAAAGGTTCTACAGGCAGTGGTTCCTTCCGTTTAAGTTCCTGCCTTGTCCCTCCCATCATCCGTGTACTTTAGCTTTGGTATTGGTATCCCACAAGTAATGGATGATCCGTGGACTGGATACACTTAACAAGAGAAAACATAATTTATGCTTACCTGATAAATTTATTTCTTTTGTAGTGTATCCAGTCCACGGCCCGCCCTGTCCTTTTCAGGCAGGTCTAAATTTTAATTAAACTACAGTCACCACTGCACCCTATGGTTTCTCCTTTCTCGGCTTGTTTCGGTTGAATGACTGGATATGGCAGTGAGGGGAGGGGAGCTATATAGCAGCTCTGCTGTGGGTGATCCTCTTGCAACTTCCTGTTGGGAAGGAGAATATCCCACAAGTAATGGATGATCCGTGGACTGGATACACTGCAAGAGAAATACATTTATCAGGTAAGCATAAATTATGTTTTCCAGTTAATATATATTATATAATTTTGCTTTGTTCTTTTGGTATCCTTTGATAAAAATGATACGTAGGTAGACTCAGTAGCTGCTAATTGGTGGCTGGACATATATGTCTCGTTATTGGATCACCAAATGCGCTCAGCTAGCTCCCTGTAGTGAATTGCTGCTTCTTTAACAAAGAATACCAAGAGAATCTAGCAAATTAGATAATACAAGTAAAATGGGAAAGTTGTTTAAAACTGGTTTCTCTATCTAATCATGAAATAAAAAAAATGTTTCATGTTTCAGTACAAATGTTGTACTTTACCCAAAAGTTAAAAAAGCAACATCAGAAATGAGTAGAAATTATTATATTATATATTATATAAGACGACTTTAACTGATAAAATATGCCAAAACTGAAAATGTTGTTGTCTTAATATAATTTGCTGCAATAAATAAAACAAATAAAATTCTCTCATTTTTTGTACAATCCCCAGTTGAGAGCATCCTCTCATTTACTCTGCGTTTCCAATAACCTGAAATACTTCTAATGCTTGATAGGATCTTTCAACAAAATACATTTAATCAGTAGAGATGTATATTCGGATCCTTCATGAGGATCTGAATGCAGAAGTAGTAGATCTTAGTGTGGTGTCTTTCACTAGAATTAATCCTGCTACAAAAAGATCACTTTCAGAGGCGTATCTAGAACTGGGCCCAGCTGAAAATGTTGTGGCAGGGCCCCCCTCATTTCATTATTTATTTATTTATTTTTATATATATATATATATATATATATATTATAATTATACATACAAGAAAATGCGTACACATACATGCACACATATACACACAAACACATGCACGCACACATGTTAATGCACAGTCTAACAAACACTACAACACTAAGAAAATCACTCACCACTGTAAACTTCTTGCTTTCTGTGCAGAGCTTTCTTTTTACTTCCCCCCCCCCTGTTTTTTTTCAGCTGCTCTGAAAGCTGATTCTGCTAAAGCAGCAATGCCCCCCCCCCTAAAAAGATAGGCCCAGTAGCAGTGGAGACCCTACTGAATCATAAAGATGTAAAGGAACTCAACAAGTGTAAAGCTCCAACATTTCTAATAAGCCTCCTTGGTCACTTCTGTAAACCAGAGTGGGAAGGTGACCAAGAAGAAGTCAGCTGGGAGGTTTATTAGAATTTTCCAGCATGTGTTATCTACCACCTTGAGATTAGGTTCTTTATATTTCTGAATTTTATTTACATCTTTATGATCCATTGAAGTCTTTTGAAGTTAATTCACTATTGTTGTGCCCTTGTGTTTTCTTCATATTTTATATTGTTATTGAGTTCCACAGCATTTGAAGAGGAGCTAACACTATTTGGCATATTGATGTTTGCAATAGCTGACAATATGTATTGTTTTGTTTATTTTAAACTTTTGTTTATATGTTTTGCCACATTGTTTACTGTACATTTAGTAATTATGTATTGCTCTCAGGATTTGTGAGAATGTGACACTTTTACCATGATTATTGGAATCCAGTAGCAGTTGGCAAATCTCATTTTGAGCCAGGAACATACACCAGTGCTACCATGTGAATCAAGCAAATCTGTAGCCACATCAGCTGATGGAACTAAGTACTATAGTTGAAATTAGTTCAGAAAGCTTGTCCTCGGCTCTGCAGATAAACATCAGACTGATTACCATAGAGGCATTAGGAAATAGCAGGCTCTTATCACCGTTAGATAAGGTAAACAGGAAAGACTACGGTAATGAGGAGAGCAGGTTCTGAAGTCTGTTGCCTTAATGAATATGTCCTTTAAGTGACCGCAGAATGCTGCATTTGATTGGCTGAACAATGAAGATCAGATTGACACAGTTATGGATATAAGCAGGTATACAGACACACCTGGCTTTGAATAGATCTGTTTTGGAGCAGGTATAAAAAGTATGCTGAGATCTACAGGACTGACAGCATAAATCTGCCTTACAGGAATGCTCAGGAGCTCAAATATACATGTGATATATTAATATTAATGTGATGTATGACTGTGAGCTGCTGTACACGGATGTCTATGAATCAGTATGCATAGCGATAGCTCTGGGATGAAGTTTGGCATTGTTTCCCAGTTCATAGTCAAGCCAATGATGCATTAGATACAGAACTAAAGGGCAAAGCGCTAAGCAAGAAACTGTAGTGCGGCTTGGTGTTTAGGTGCTCAGAGCTGAGGTGAAAGATCATCAGAGATGAACTCCACAAGTCCATTGTCTGCATACTGTGCTCTCCAACCAACATACAGGCACAAACCTGACAGCTCCTTACCTTGATGGAATTGATGCTAAAAAAGAGAGGAGATTTTTAATGGTGTCAGTTGTTCAGTTTGTGAAAAGCTAAAAATCCTGAGCCTATATATAAAAACTATGTGCTTACACCTGTTCAGTATGTTTGCTGCTATGCAGTATACCAATGAATGGATTCATAAATGGTGAATTTGTACCTTTAACTTTACTTCCAGGTGCTATTCTGCTCAGACCTGAAGAAGTTCCAGAGTTCATCAGATGATCAAAAAACAAATCATCAAACAAAAATAAAAAGCTGAAAATCTTACTGAACTGGTTATTTTTTTTATTGTTTTGTATATGGTCAATAATAACAAAAATACTTTAATATTTTAAAGTGTTTTGGTGTTTATTTAATACTTTGACTAGTAAAAAAAAGTTTTACTACTCCATAGGGGGGATGTTTACTTTAGCCTTCAAGGATATAACTTTGATATTTGGTAAGTAGGCTGACTGATTCACTGCTGCGTTGCACGGAACCACTTGATGTTGATTTTTCCTTAGAAGGCAGAAATTTGGTGTCTTCTTATTTATTTTAAATTGTCAACAGCTTCCTATAGTATACAATAGTAGTTAACACAACAGGGCATTGCATTAGAGTAGGGGTCAGCAAACTTTTCTCTTTATAGGTCCAGATAGTAAATATTTTAGGCTTTGTGGACCAAGAGGCAAAATTAAGGATAGTATGTAGGTGCTTTTATAACGAGAGAAAACAAATATCCTCATTCTGTTTTTATTGACAAATTTTTTTTAAAAAAGCCACTTGATTGCATCCTCATTTAATTTTTTATTATTCTGAAGAAATTCTGATGTTATGAGATTATTTTTTAAATTTCATATATTGTAGAGCACCAAGCAGCGGTGCAAAGTGATTTGAGCGACACATACGTCTGTTTTAACCACTCAATTCTGCTGTTGTAAGAGGGTGGCTTTGTCCCAATAAAACTTTATTTATGGACACTGAAATTTCACTGAAGGAAACATCTATGGTCCAGGGTAGAATATATTAAATACACATAAATGCTCAAATTCAACTTAAAATGTTTATCAACAGCATTGCAAAAGAGCATAATATAATTGTATGTCGCTGAAGAACAGAAGTTCTAAACATTAAATGGTATCAGCCACATTTGCTAGTAGTGTAATGAACAATTATTTAAAACTTAAAGGGCCATAATACCCAAATGTTTAAACACTTGAAAGTGATGCAGTATAGCTGTAAAAAGCTGACTAGAAAATATCACCTGAACATCTATATGTAAAAAAGAAAGATATTTTACCTCAAAAGCTTCTCAGTAGCCACATCCCTTTGTAAAGGACTTCTAAGCAACAAATCAGTATGTCTGTCCCGGGACAGCGGAAGGAGCGAGCTTACATGCACTCTCATCTTATTTCCCTATTCAGCTTAAGGAAGTTTACAATGAAATCTCATGAGAGTTAAGTCAAATCTCATGAGATCACAGTAAAAGAGTTCATGACCTCGGCACTGTTGATGCTGATTGGCTGCTGTTCATTTATTCTTTTTTTTTTTTTACCTGCAGCTAAGCAGCAGTTGAGTATAACCTTTTACACAGAACTTACTCTGCTGAGCTGAGGAAATTGTGAGGTAAAATATCTTCCTTTTTTTACATAGAGATGCTCAGGTGATATTTTACTGTCAGCTTTTTACAGTTATACTGCATCAGTTTCAAGTAATTTAGCATATGAGTATTATGTCCCTTTGAACAGTTTCAGATCTACTTATTTAGACCAATAATTAATAGAACTATGAAACCCAAGGGTTTCACTGTTTATATATATATCTCACATAAGCTATAAAAGGAAGCAAACTAGAATGGACACAGCGGCGACACTGGAAAATCAGATCGCAGGTAAATACTAGCTTCTCGCTGGGTAGCTTACTCTAAAAGTAGGGCAGTCGTATCAGTAGGTGTGAAAGGAAAATATTCATATGGAACAAAGAGCCCTAGGTACCAGGCTAAGGACTGATATGCCTACCTGGGGCATTCATAATTCTGACGAAGCTCTCTATATACATATCGCATCTAACTCAAAAATCAAGGTAAGCCCCATTGTGTTGGCCGCTGGCAACTGAGCCACCCTTTAATACGATAAGAAAAATGATATAGTAGCACAACAGGGGATATTGAGTAGACATTTACTTTCACTATTCATAGCAATCATTGATTACAGTTTACCATAAGTGGAGATTAGCATGGCTGACATTTAAAGCCTTAAAAATGGCAGCAAATCAAACATAGAAACACATTTTACCTTACATACAGTAAGCGATTAGTGAAGAGCTATGGGACCTGGGTAACAGACTACAGCTCTCAAATATGCGCTGTCACTGTGAGTATCTGAGAAAGGTTAACTGACCACAAAGCAAGTCCAAAGAAGCTACTGATGCCAAATTATATCATCTGAATACACTATACAAAAAACTTCATATATAACCCAGTGTTTCCTAAAATGTTATAAAATAGCACTTTTAAATCCTATATGTATCCCACTCTTAGGGTTCCTTGACTCCAGCTTGTCAAAACTTTTGAAATTGGAGTAGACTTTAGTAAGATGACAACCACAGTACATATAATATAATCCAAAGCAGGATATGGTGTTACTTGTAGCTTCCTAAACATGCTTGGAGGTACTGACTGTGCATTACCCAATACCAACTCTCAAGTTGGATCAGTCTGAGAAGAGATCCCAAAGAGTAAAGGAATCACTGTTGCTCAATAAAAAGGACATCCTGGAACTGCAGTAAGTCTGATAGCAGCCAGTGTTTAACACTCTAGAGGCAGGATGTAGTTAAAGCAAAGACTTGCCAGTACTGTGTACTGTCTGCATCGGAGACTCAATGTTGTTCGATATCAATATTTTGTGACATGTCTGAAGGCTTGACTACAATATCTAAAGAACCATGCTCCCCATTGGAACCACAAAGTGGGCTCCCTCTCGAGCTATATTATCTGGATCCGAGGAGATGATTCTAATGGTATCAGGACCTTTCTGATGGAGAGCTTCCCATGTATGCACTGTTGTCTATAAACACAGGGTTATCCAAACAGGTAGTATTACAATCCTCAACAGGAAAGAAACAATGGCACTACTCAGAATTGGTAATAAATAGTAAACATTCCCCTTTTCCCCTAATAATGGGTATATTGTATACTAGTGTATTCAAATATTAACAATCTATTAGGGATTGGTGCTTGTACCTATTTACAATCTATGTAGAAGATCAGTAAAGAACTGACGGCAGGGTACAAATATAGCACTCATGAACGGGAAAAATGACGGCAAAATTTTTTAATAAACTAAGCTAAAATATAACTTTTACTAGATCATTTAAAAACGGGTTTAACACACATTTTAAAATCAGATTTTGGTCTACTATCATGGAGCCAGAAAGTGTTTTTACTAGCCCTTAACAGGTAGTATTACAATCCTCAAATCTTCAACTTGAGCTTGATCAGCAGAATACTCCATCATGATGTAGAGAATGCCACAAAGCCTCCTCTCCAGCTTCAAAAAGTGTTCTTGCATAATGACAATCTCTGATTCCTATTTGTTCAAGGACTCTATGCTGCCTTTAATGGTGGTAATGTAAGGGTTGTCTCGGCACCCTTTACAGTATAGGTGATAAATGAAATGGCTGTGCCTTTAGATAGAAAGACATGTGACTGTTCAACCTGTGTTACCAGGGGAGAGGGGTGCCTGAAGCCTCAGATGTCTGGATCCAATCTGAGGTATTATAAATACAGTTTGTGAGGTATCAATCTGATCAGTATTCAAAATAGCGATTAGAACTAGAACTTATAATAAAATAAATATATAATCCAACAGTAATCAACAGAATTACTGTTTTACAACGGGAGCTGCAGATAATGTAACTTAACATGGCTGCTGCCCAGACACGCCACCCGTATTTAGTGGTACTTTAAGGAGAGACACTTACTTTACAGTATAATGTTCAGTAAAATTGGCTGATGACTTCTCTCTATGCCTGTGAGTTTTTGAGCATCGGGCCCATAGTCTTCTCTGGTCTTAACTCAAAACTAATGTCCGGTTTCTGGTCCTGCTTTCCATGTCTTGTGCATCACAATATAATATTATTAAATGATAGGCATGTCCGTTTGTTGTTGACATTGACTCCTAGAACTGGTTTGATCATTGCCATTCTACTCAAACACAGAAGACTTGTGACAGGGATGTAATACCAAGTTCTTAACCAGGGATGCATAACCTTAGGTCAAGGGGCCACAATATGGCCGTTCACTTATTTTGTTTTGCCTTACTCCTCAGCCTCATTCCAACACACAGAGCTCATTTTCAGTGATTGACTCATGTACAGTCTATGTGGGTTTATGGCATGTTTCTGGGTATCAGACTTTTTCACTTGAGGTTTAAATGAAAGGACGACTAAATACAGTAAAATTAAATAATTTCCGACTTCCGGTGGGCGGAGCTAGCGGCAGGCAGCAAGGAGTGAGAGCTCCGTGTTCTAAGAGCTCCTATCTCCATTGATTCTGCTGTCTGCCGTTTTTCCCACACACTAGCCTTGTTGGGCAATAACAAGCCCGGACTGGCTGCCTTTAGTGAGGGGCCCTACATCGCCCTTGCCCTCGGAACGAACCTGTTGCGCAACATCGCGCAGATACACCGCAACTACTGGGCGCCATATTGGAAAGACCCTTAGGCCACAGCTCGCACAACGGAGAAGCGGCAGACACTGGGACACAGACAACCCCAGTGCCGGATGACACACAAGCAACGGAAAGACAATACCCGCAGAGAGACAAGGCAGAAAAGCAAGCAAGGGGACCGGGCCACACTCAACCTGCAGGGCGCCATGCTGGAATAGATCCCTGGAATCCTGGCTACACAATCACACTTGCTGGAGACCTGTCTACATCTAAACCCAGAGGACTCGCATACCAGGCAGAACACAGGCGATAACAGAAAGCCCTGCTGCAAGGAGTCCAGCTGGGAGACGGACACAGCAGCAGTGCTGCACTTGAGGTACCAGTGTGAGAGTCAAAAATTCAGACAGGCCCCAAGATTAAGCAACGCAAGAAAGACGTACAATAACTCTGACTGTATTTTATTTACCAACCCCATTTTAATACATATTCCTGCACAAATTAACTGAATCCTAAGCGATTTCACATCTTAATGCTACAGATGCCTAAGTGCCACAACAACTAGCAAGCACATGGTAACCAAACTTTGTTCCGGCACCAACTAAAATAACTGAACTGAATCCTACACGATTTCATATCTTGATGCTGGGGATGCCTGAGTGTTACAACAAATAGCAAACACATGGTAACCAGAATTTCTTCATTTTAAAAGAGTGTTGTAGTACATGTATGATCTAAGTCAGAGACTTGAAAGAAAGTTTATTGCAGCCACGTGATAGGGAGAGTGAAAAAAGAGAAAAAAAAAAAAAAAAGAGGCCCTTGCAAATCCTCTCACATGTATCTCCTGCTATCCACCATTTTTAAAGCAACAGTGACACCTAGTGGCACAAGCACATCAAGCTCTATTTTTCTCTGAACTGTATTATTATCACAATATCAGTGCCTTATACACCTCACATGAAGGTTGATAAATACTTCAAACCTATCACCAACACATTAGAAAGCAGGATGACCTCAAAATCAAAGCAAACCGACAGGAGGCAGAGGCATGTTACAGAATCACAGATTGACAATCCCCCTTCCCCAGGCTCCTCTCAACCAGCAATTACCAAATCAACAAATCTGCTACAAGAATTAAAATTTTTTTGCCTAAAATGGAATCTCTTCAAACAGGCATGGACACTTTAACCAATGAGATGCGCCAATTTTCTACACGCATGAATCAGGCAGAACAGAGGATTTCAGATGTGGAGGACAGACAGAACAGCACCTCTACCTCCATCAAACAACTACTACGGCAAAACCAGGCACTACAAGACAAGGTTGAAGATCTTGAAAACCGTAGTAGGCGAAACAACCTCCGCATAATTGGAGTTCCAGAAAGCATCAAGAGTAAAGATCTGCTGGAATTTACAGCCCTCACGTTTCCAAAACTACTAGGTGTCGATCCGGATCGTCTCCCTCTGGATGCGGAAAGAGCCCACCGTATCGGCCCAGACAACGGCCTCTCTACTACCTCCGCAACCAGACCCCGCCAGGTTATATTTAAGTGTCTGAACTACCAAGAAAAACTTGCTTTACTGCGGGCTTATAGGTTGCATGAGGCTGATGTTATTTTTGAAGGGAAAAAGCTCCTACTGTTTCAGGACTTCTCAGCAGAAGTAACTAAGCTACGCAAGGAATTTGCCCCCTATTGCTCCAAACTATATGAGGAGGGCAGACAAGTGGCACTTCTCTATCCTGCCAAACTCAGGCTACAGACCCCTAGGGGTGCCAAATTCTTCCGATCTCCCAAAGAACTGAAAGTTTTTCTAGAAATGGAGAAACAGCAAGTGGATCCAGGAACCTGAACATATACAATTTTGCTGCCTGGTTTTTCTTTTTCTTTTTCAAAATGATGGTTTACATGAAACAAGAGGTCCCCCAAGCTGAAGATCCTCCACTCGCTGGTGGGGTCACACCTTGGAAATGGACACAGGAGTGGTCCCTAAAGAGAGCTGCTCTATACACTCCTGGAGCCCCCACCTCTTTAGAACATAAGTTATTACAAACTGTTGTTGTTGTTGTTCTTGTTCTTGTTTTTTTAATGATTTATTTTATTTCTTTTGCATACCTTTTTCCATTTTTGGGTAATCTACATACTAACCATATATTTGGCCCTGATGCCATCAAGCCAAGTTACCTAACCATTTCCCATTGTATTCTAGATAGCCCTCATAATATGCTGTACCGATATCATCCTTCGTTTATAAAACACGTACCATTGTATACTTTAACTTTATTTTTCCCTCTACTCTAGTGGAATACTTAAAGGCTGAGCTCGGCGGATGGGCTAACTGCAAATGGAGATTCCGACCAATGACGAATACATTGACTGATCACTTCTCATCGATACTGTATGTGAGTCCTCTTCTCTTCCATATCACACAACAGATCACAAAAAAGTTACCACTACACTCCCTCACCTTTTCCCTCAGGATACTATCCACACCTTGGTTACAGCCCCTATTTCTAGCACTATTTGCCCCTTGTACCTCCACACAGATGCATCATCCCAAATATCCCATCAATCCCTTCCATGGCCACAAACCTTAAGATAGTATCTTGGAATGTGGGGGGCATAACTTCCCCAGCCAAGAGGAGGAAAATCATCCAATTTCTTAACTCATTACATGCTGATATTGCTCTATTGCAAGAAACGCACCTCACGGCTGAGGAACACGAAAAATTAAAAATAAGGTGGGTGGGGCGCATTTTTTACTCCCCTTCGGAGGGCAGGAAATGTGGAGTGGCCATCCTAGTACGCAAAAACTTGCCAGTAACTTTTTCCAATACAAAAATAGATAACAAAGGAAGATACATATTCACTACTGTTCATGTTGACGCAAATAAGTATCAGTTATGTAATGTATATGGCCCCAATCATTCTGATCAGATGTTCTGGGCATCTCTTCAATCACTCATTGCCCTACACTCAGATTCCCCAGTGATAGTGGGAGGGGATTTTAACATGGCGCAAGCACTTCCATTAGATAGATTCCCGGACCCAACACTTCCTCTTACACAGCAAAGATCACACCCCAAACATAAAAAAGAAATACAAATAATATCGACTTTCAGGGAAGGGTTGGGACTACATGACCTCTGGAGGTCCAGACACCCAGACTACACGGATTATACCTGTGTCTCTAAGACTCATCATACTTTCTCACGCATTGACTACTTCCTCACATCTCCTCAACTTGCTCCTAATATACTAGACAGTTCTATCCTCCCAATCACAATTTCAGACCATGCTCCCATAAAACTAACTTTACAGCCATGCAAACTGCCTCCTTTCCAAAGAGCTTGGAGGTTCCCTTCATATCTATACACTAATGCAGATTTCCGCCAACACCTGAAGGCCTTCTGGCTAGAATACACTTCTGACAACAACCAACACAGAGCCAACCCTGACTTGTTTTGGCATGCCTCTAAGGCGGTTATTAGGGGAAGAATCACAGCCTACACGTCAAATCACACTAAGTCACAAGCGAAAGTCACCACACAACTCCTTTGTAACTTGACTGAGGCATACAATACATACCTAACTAACCCTACAACACTGAATCGTCAGAAATACTATGATGCCAAGAAAGAGAGAGACTCACACTTGCAGATCCTAGACCATAAGTTTAATATACATCGACAGGGGAGGTTTTATAGACATGGGAATAAGGCTGGCAGACTTCTGGCAAACTTGGTGAAATTACACACACCTAAATCCATCATAACAGCAATCAAATCTGGGACACACCTTAAGACGGACACCAAAGATATAATGAAGGAATTCACAACATACTACAAATCACTATACACCAGTCAAAACATAAAAGCAGAAGACAAGCACACATTTTGGAGTAAGGTTACCATACCCCAACTAACTGAAACACAGAGAGATAATCTTAACTCGCCCATACATATACAGGAAGTGCTGAAGGCCATTGGCACCTCAAAAATAGGAAAGGCTGCAGGACCAGACTCCCTTCCTATCGAATATTATAAGATCCTTAGCACCGATATAGCCCCAGTACTAGCTTCCACCTACACTAGCTACCTGTTAGGAACATCTACCCCAGATGCAAGGTTTACAGATGCTAACATATGTATTCTGCCAAAGCAAAACAGAGACCATACATTAACCTCCTCATACAGACCGATATCTCTGCTTAACAGCGATTACAAATTATATACCAAAATCTTGGCAAGCAGGTTGGCAAACATACTGCCAAATCTGGTGCACCCAGACCAAACTGGCTTCATTAAGAATCGATCCTCAGTAATTAACATTAGGAAAACATTAGCTATCATAGCTCACTACTGCAACTCATATTATACAGAACACCAAAAACCCACTGTAGATGCATGTTTACTCGCCATTGACGCCGAAAAAGCGTTCGATAGAATAGAATGGGACCACCTCTATACCTCTCTGGAACAGTTTGGCATACATGGGCACTTCCTGCAAGCACTCCAACAACTATACACTTCACCCTCAGCTTCCATACTCATTAATGGTCAAATATCTCCCTCATTCCGCTTAGAAAGGGGAACCAGACAGGGATGCCCCCTGTCCCCACTACTCTTCAACCTGGCAATTGAACCCCTGGCAAGCTACATCCGCCAACACAGTGAGGGTCTAAAAATTCACAGACAGACAGTACACTTATCTTTATATGCTGATGACCTCCTATTATATGTCCCCAATCCACATATTAACCTACCTGAAATATTACGCATCTTAGAACTATTCGGTAATGTTTCTGGTTATAAAATCAACATAGACAAGTCCGAATTAACATGGCTACGTAATACAAATAAAACACAACTGCAGGGCATTGATTTTAAAGTAACTAAGGGCACCTTCACATACCTGGGAATACATCTCAATATCGATGTGAACAAATTGTACCACCTAAATATAGGCAAAACAATAACTCACATTCAAAATCAGATGACAGGCTGGAGAAATCTACCTCTCTCACTGACGGGTAGAACCCAACTCCTGAAAATGATTATACTACCAAAATTACTTTATCCCCTACAGATGCTACCTCTTTTACTGACCAAAAGAGATCTCGGCAACTTGTCGGCTCTGTTTGGCAAATTTATCTGGCAACACAGGAAACCGAGAATTAATAGACTCCATCTGGCAATGCCAGTTGGGGCGGGCGGACTTGGTCTCCCTAATCTTCAATGGTACAACTGGGCATCTCTATCTAAGATAGTGGTGGGGTGGCTGACACAATCCGATTACTTCTCTCCTCCTGTGGAAAGAGAACTCCTGACACCCATACACCCGGCCTTCCTGCCACACACATCGATGGCGACACTCCCCCCACACATAAAGCAAAACATACTTTTCAGAGATCCGCTGAGAGCCTGGACCAAGCTATGCAAAACATGGGGAATAAAGTTCATATTTAGCAAATACTTACCGCTCCAAGGGAACCCAAACTTCATTCCAGGGTATACCACAACTGTCTTTCAACACTGGGAACAAAAGGGTTTGACCACGGTAGCGCAACTGATTAACCCCCTGACACAGCAGATACACCCCTTCAACGACCTACGAACGCAGTATGCCCTCCCTATCACACACAGATTCGCTTATTTCCAGAGTAGACATTATGTGCAAAGCCTACTGACAGAAGGTTTAGCTTCCCTGGACATAACTAAGATTGCTTCCCTTTGCAACATGGCAGCTCAAGGACAACACTCCATATCCCCCATTTACAAACTGATAGTTGCACATCATGAACCACAAACACTGCATGACATCACTACTAAATGGCAAGACCAAAGGATCCCTGAAGTAATGGAAGAACATATCACACAGAGCATAACTAGGGTAAGAGTAGCCACCCTTTCAGAGAGCCTACGAGAAACGCAAACTAAATTCCTGCATCATGCATATATAACACCTCACATCAGATCCAAATGGGTTCAAGATGCTATAGATGAATGCCCTAAGTGCTCAGCTCATACCCCAGACTTAGTACACCTAGTGTGGGACTGCCCGAAACTACGGAGATTTTGGGGCAAGACCAAATTTTGGCTGTCAAAAGTACTTACAACAGATATAACTTTAACGGTAGCTAGTGTGTTCCTCTTCCAAGACACCTCTCCATCTTCCAACCACCAGAGGTTCTTTAACCTCGTAGTGCTCATGGCTAGGAGATTGATCCTGCAATACTGGGTTAAAAATAGGGAACCCCCCTTCAAAAAACTAATTCATGCCCTATACCAACAATTCCTGGTAGAACTTGCAGACACACAGAGTGACCAAGATGCTAGAATTAAATCATTTATGAACAAATGGGACGCATACCTTATGTACCTACCAAAGGGCCTTAGGAAAAAAGTATTACGTCCCTTTGAACACTCTGTGTTTATGCTGACTGAAAACTTGCGTGGACGCTGGTACACCTCAGAATCCGACTCTGACCCTTAAACTGACCACGACTGACTGACCTGAGGGACTCTTGGTCCAGTGAGGAAACCCATGAATGGGGGCCACAGCCATCCGCCGTAGCAGAAGCCTGAATATCAATTCCATTACACTTACATAGTGAAGGTACCTAGATTGCTTTATGTCTCATATTTTGTACCCGGTGTTAATTATTGGCAATACTGCCTCTGATTTTAGGAATGTTCAAGGTTTTTCAATATAGCAGACTATGTAACAGACCTGCACACGCACAGTCATGATTGACGCAGGATGAGACTTACATGGGTGATGAAGAATTCACCAATGTGCGGTTAGTGCCTAGGAGCGAGTCTCTAATATACCTCGAAATACATAATCTTACAATGTCAGTGATCTCTTTGATGCGGATTGCCATTATCTCTTACCTAACTAATTATTTACTTTATTCTTATTGTTATCTTATTCTCCTTATTTTATTTTATTTTATATTATTTTTAGTTATTTTTCTTTTTCTTTTTGTTGTTGAGGTTATGTTTTGTTATAACTGTTCTAAGTATGAAAAGGGGCCTGACCGCCTCACATGGCTCAAGAAAAGACTTTATGAACTTTGATTGGACCCAGCCGCATTGAAAAGTCTATACTGTGATATACACTGTTATGTCAAGGAATGAATATAATTGTGTAATGCTATGTGATGCTGATCGGGTTTACCCTGAGAAAAATTTGAAAAATAAAGTTGTTAAAAAAAAAAATTAAATAATTTCCAAATTCACATTAAAAAGACAATGCAATAGCACTTACTCTGAAATTTGCAAGAACATTTTCTAATGCTCATTTCCAATTTAAAGTTAATCCAATTTTCCCTCCCCCTGTATCATGTGACACCCATCATTCAATCACAAAATGCATATATGCATGTACTGTGCACTTTTGCTCATGCTCAGTAGGAGCTGGAACCTAAGAAAGTGTGCATATAAAATAATGTGCACGTTTTGATAATGGAAGTGTATTGGAAGGTTTCTGTAAATTTGACTTAGTGGCTCTTTAAAGGGATAGTAAACCCCAACATTTTCTTTTATGATTTAGACAGAACATACAATTTTATACAACTTTCCAATTTACTTCTATTACCAAGTTTTCTTCATTCTCTTGTTATCCATTGCTGAAGGGACAGCATTGCACTACTGACAGGAAGCTGAAAATATCTATTTAGCCAATCACAAGAGACAAATGTGACAAATGCAGGCACCAATTAGCAGCAGCTCCCACTAGTGTATGATATGTGCGTATTCATTTTTTAACAAAGGATAATAAGAGAACGAAGCACATGTGAAAATAGAGGTGAATTTAAAAGTTTCTTAAAATGACATGCGCTATCTGAGTCATGCAAGTTTAATTTTTACTTTCCTATCCCTTTAAACTATATATTTTTGCTTTCACATAAATCTTGGAAATCTGTTTACTGGCTCTGAAAGTGGAGTAATTACATGTGGCATATTTTCATTATGTTAACATTCATAAAGGTAAGAGGGTTAACTATTATTCTCAGATATTTAATGCTTTAATCTTATAACCCCATATAAATATGGCTAAACATACAGATTAAAGAATACACCTTTTCAGTCTGTGTATATATTTTGAATGTGTAGCTTTTTATTTAATCTGTTTCTATACTTTATTTTACATTATATGTGCAAATATGTATTTTCAAGTAGCATGGTATGGTATGTGTGTGTGTGTATATGTGTATGTGTGTGTGTGTATATATATATATAATGTATATAGGGTTTGGCTCCTTCAGGGATTATTAAGTTTTACATTTTTATGTTCGGTTCTTGGCTGCAAACTTTATACTCCTTTAGGCAGAAAGGCGAGGAAATAAATTGTCAATTTACCAATATCAGAGTGTAGTGTGATTAATACTGCAAAAATCTTTGAATTTACATAAATTACTAATGGCTTTCTGACAATGAAGGGGTTAAACTGACAAAATTTGGAATGTAGTCTTTCAATACGCACACACAAATATCTCTCTCCTTTTTCTCTTCCCTCTCTCTCATATTTCGGTGCTAACAAATTGTTGAGCTGTTTGTTCGTTCCTGAGAGTACACTTCTCTCTGAGTGTATGTGTATGTATGTACGTATGTGTGCGTGTGTGTATGTATGTATATATATATATATATATGTGTGTGTGTGTGTGTATGTATGTGTATATATATATATATATATATATATATATATATATATATATATATATATAAGAATTCTGAGGAAGAACAGCACTCCTGAGATGGAACAGATTTCCATGTCTGCTCATTTTTAATGCAACTCAAGGTGCGCGTTCCTTTAGCACACTATGCCACTTCACAGAGAAAAAATATCCTAAAGCATATCAGTCTGACCCTGCCCAATGACAGTCCAGCGCCGAAATACCAGGCAATTCCTCTCTGAACAAGGGAAGCAACAACCCCAAACGATCGTTTCGGCCTTATATGGGCCTCGTCAGTGAGGTGCAGTTACAACTCTCTAAGGGCAAGTGTGCAGGGAGTCCACATATATACATATATATATATATATATATATATATATATATAATAGCAAGTGGTGAAGGATCCAAACGGATGGGTTCCGTATCCAGCAAAAACTTCACACAGCAGGAATATATAATCCGTTTTATGTGTAAATAACCAAACGTTTCAGCCCTCACATGGGCTTTTGTCAATGGTAAACATAAGCCAGGACAGACATAACACATACTGCTACCCTCCACCTTTAAATACCAACCTCCCTTAAGTCATAGCCAATCAGGATGCCCGAGCAGTACACACCCACAAGTAACGAGCAACTGCAAACAGCTGTAGAGACAAGACACAACACCTGGGAATGGATCAGCCTGCTCAACCCCTAGCTTGTCATGCATAGACAAATGAGTCAAGCTCATTCGTGTGTAAAGCAAGCACACACGTGAAATGTGGGCGGTACCACAAGCGGCGAATACTGACAGGGGCCAATATGACAGCAGCCATAAACACCCAAAACAATTAAAGTGTAAATAAAGAGAACATAGTTACAGGGGCTTAATTCAACATAATATAAATCTAGAAGTGCGGGTAGCACCCTCTATACTCATAGGTATCAAGGTGACAGACCCACAAAGATTGATCTAACCCCAGCATATCAAGAAGCGATAGATGCAAGAACATAATGTGTATAACATGATACATATCAACTATGCTAAGGGACCAATACCGGCCACATTATTAGCAGGGGAGTTGAGCAGGCTGATCCGTTCCCAGGTGTTGCGTCTTGTCTCTACAGCTGTTTGCAGTTGCTCGTTACTTGTGGGTGTGTACCGCTCGGGCGTCCTGATTGGCTATGACTTAAGGGAGGTTGGTATTTATAGTTGGAGGGTAGCAGTATGTGTTATGTCTGTCCTGGCTTATGTTCACCATTGACAAAAGCCCATGTGAGGGCTGAAACGTTTGGTTATTTACACATTAAACTGATTATATATTCCTGCTGTGTGAAGTTTTTGCTGGAAACGGAACCCATCCGTTTGGATCCTTCACCACTTGCTATTGTTTGTTTATTTAGCAGTGCACCAGGTTGTTGCTGTTCTGAGGAGTGCCGTTTCCACTACGCTCTTTATATATATATATATATATATATATATATATATATATATATATATATATATATATATATATATAAAGATAGAAGGTGGACAAGCGCACAAGAGGGCACTCCTAGTGAAGCTTGTTTATACCAGGGAGACTCATTGTATTATATGTATAAGTGCCCACTCACGTGATTCAACCTCATCCAGTATGAGGTATAGATAAGACACTTGGTTAGAGGTGATAGCTCTTTCTGATCTCCTTGTACAGCTACTGCTGTGGTACTCTTATTCCTTTTCCTGTTAATATCCAGGAATGTAGTCCCCAGACAGGCAGTGGAGGCTTCAGTGGTTAAGTCTCTATATAACCAGGTGGCTATGGGTGAGTGAGACTATTCAGACCAGGTGTATAAAATGATACAGTTTAATGTTTGAACAATTAACGTGTATATACACTAAAAAAGTCTTTAAATCGTGCTCATAAATATGCAAATACAATGCAAATGCTAAAAAGCCATTGGTAAAGACTAAACACCTAAGCTGCATAAACAGAGATAACCTGCATTGATTAGTAGATGTCAGGTTTCATACCGTTATTTCGCTGCTGTTGAGTATATAAAATATACGCAAACCGGGCAATAGTAATTATAGATCGCACAATATTGTATGCAATAGCTAGTTACTATGTTGCTCCGGTTTTGCTAGTAATGTTCTGTGCATGTGCCACACACTTAGAACAGTTACATTATATCCGATTCTATACTTCGAGACAGAAATGTGTGAAAAATACGCTAGTTTATTCTTTTTTACACAGTAGAATCTGAACTTTAAATTTAGTGCATAACCCTTAAATATATTTAGAATTGTCTTTAGGCGTAGTACTATTTATGGATCACACATACACAAGGCTAAAGATGTCTAGATAACATTATTAGAGATTATTTTTGTTCTAAACTAAGAGATCTAAATCTCTCCTCATATTCAGACCTTGAGGGTCACTAGTCTGGAGGGTAAATATCCAAAATATCTCTCTTTTGTTCAATAACAGCTCCCTATTGCCTCCTCTTTTCCATTTTGTGACATGATCTATTCCTTGAAATGGTAAGGGAGGACGTATCTGACTTGTGTACTTGTTTAAAATGCCTCGATACCGGAGTATCTGCCTCTTTATCTTCTATGGATCTAAGATGTTGGCGAAATCTTTCTTTCAGGGGTCTTTTAGTTTTGCCTGTATACTGAATTTTACACGTTTTACAGGTAAGTACCTATACAACATGAGTGATCGCACAGTTAATGAAGTAGTTGACATCATATTCTTTTTTTGGTTGTTTGAGACATACATTTGTCGCCTTCAGAGACAAAACTGCAGGTTTTGCAGATAGGCCTGCGATATTTGAAAAAAAAACCTTTTTCTTCTTGATCCAACGTGTATTTTTAATAGGTTTCATGTCTGAAGGCGACGGATAATTAGCCAAAGTTTTTCCTTTTTTGGGAATGAAATCCAAATCCTGACTGCATTATATCTTTAATGCCAGAATCTGAGGATAGAATAGGTAACGATTCCTTAATGATATTGCAAATTTGATTATACTCTAAACTATACGGTGTTATAAATTTAGGCTTATTTGCTCTAGATCTTTTAGTTTTAGGTTTATACTGCAATAGTTGATCTCTAGGAATGAGATCAACATTATCCTTGGCTTTCATTAAAGTATCCTCTCTGTAGCCTCTCTCCTTAAACCTTGTGATTGCCTCACATGCTTGTTTTTGGTAAATCTGCTCATTTGTACAGTTCCTTTTAATGCGTATAAATTCCCCTTTGGGGATACCATTTAACATGTCTCGGATGACAGGAATCAAACTTTAACAGAGTGTTACCTGCTGTCTCTTTCCTATACATGGTAGTTTCAATAAATTGACCTACTTCACCACTTTTAACTGTAAGATCAAGAAAATGAACACAATCTGGACTGTGTTCCCCTGTGAATTCATTGCCACATCTATTTCGATTTAAATATTCACAAAACGGATTTGCTTCTTCTTCCTCACATTCCAAGATGAAGAACAGATCATCTATGTAACGATGATGATATTGTATAATGTTCTTCTTAAATGGATTACAATCTCCAAAGACGTGGGACAGCTCCATAAAAAGGTTAGCGTAAGAGGGGGCAAATTTGGCCCCCATAGCGGTCCCACGTCTTTGGAGATAGTACTCAGTCTGAAACATAAAAAAATTATGTGTTAGTAAAAATTAAATGGGTCTTAACAAAAATATCTTCGTGGCTGATTCAAAGTTACAATATGTATCAATGAAAAACTCTATGGCAGTAATGCCCTTCTCATGTTCAATAGAGGTATATAATGATGTAACATCTACAACCATAAATCTGTAATTCGTTTTCCATTTAATATCTTTGATTTTGTTGATAAAGAATGTTGTGTCTTGTATGTAACTAGGTAACTAAAAAATTAAGGGTTGTAAAAATGTGTCAATTAGTTCTGACAAGGCCTCATTTAGAGAGCCTATACCTGCAATAATTGGTCTTCCTGGTGGACAAATAGGGTTTTTGTGAATTTTTGGAAAGTGATGATAGATAGGGGTAATTGGATGTTGTGTAATTAGTTTTTCCTCAGTTTGTGCTGTTATGATGTTATTATAACGAGCAAATTTGATTATGTCATTTCTTTTTGAAATGTAATAGTAGGATTTTCTCCTAGTGTAGTGTACACTTCTCTATTGTCTAGTTGTTTTTTAGCTTCAGCTATATAATCAGATCTGTTAAGGACAACCACGTTTCCTCCCTTGTCCAATGGCCTTATTATTATGCTTTTGTTGTCAGAAAGTTGTTTGAGGGTGAATCTTTCTTTAGATGTCAAATTTAAATGCTGCCTTGTAGATTTGGTATTAATAGATTCATTTAATATTCTAAGTTTTGCTTCAACTGTTTTCTGAAAAACATCTAGAACTTTAGAACGTGTGTGTATGGGATAGAATTAACTTTTATTTCTGATATGCTTCAAAGAGATAGCTATTTCTCCTAGTAGATACTGAGAATAATCCCCTCTTGTAAGAGATTCTCTAGATCCTTCACAGTATTCCATTCTGAAAAGTTAAGTTCTAAAGGAGTTACAGTCGATGTAGAACCATCAGTTTCAATTGGGGGGTCTTTTTATGTCTCTCCATCACTAAAAAAATAATGTTTCTTCAATCTAATTTTCCTTGCAAATTTATTGTTATCAAGTATTGTTTCAAAAGGATTGAAGTTATGGGAAGGCACAAAGTTAAGACCCCTAGACAATACATTGACTTGAGTGAGGGTAAGTGATAAAGATGACAAGTTAATAAAAATTTTAGTTAAGCATATTTCTTTGTCTCTTTCTGAGACCTGGTAGTATATGTCCTTTGTGTTGTTCTTTGATAGTCCCTCTGTTTCACTTTTATATTTTTTGCGCCCTCCTCTTCTCTGTGTGTGTGTGTTTTTTTCTGCCTGTATGTATGTGTGTATATATATATATATATATATATATATATATATATATATATATATATATATATATATATATATAACTTTTCCAGTTTAGCTCCAGAATGAAAAAAACAGATGCTGCACTCACCGGTCTTGTAGCAAACAAATCCTTTAATCAAGTGGTTAACAATCCATCACATTTACCCCCAAACGTTTCGGTACCCTCCTGGTACCTTTGTCAATGGGTGTGTAGTAATTCCCCAGCAAAACGAGATTTACTGGAAAACTATGCTATTTAATTTGTTTTCTCTTTATCTTTTTCTATTGGTTTTCATATGTTAGGTTCCTCCACTCCATGCCCAGTTAATAGAATGTATTCTTTCCTCATTAGAGGCATAACCAAAGCTAATGCCTTTCACTGATCCTGCTATATTCTGAGCCGATGCTGGCCCCCCACCATATCTGATTCCTACTCCTTATCCATGGGTTATGCCTACCCCCCCAACGCTATATTCCCTTTCATTCTTTCACTTTATGGGGCTGATTTATCACGGCCCGAATGGGGCTGTATACCCGTTTCCGTGTGAGCCTTCAGGCTCGCCCGAAACAAAGTTAAGAAGCAGCGGTCTTAAGACCGCTGCTCCTTAACTCGTCCGCTGCCTCTGAGGCTGCGGACATCAATCTCTCCGATCACGTGCGATCAGGTTTGCAGCGAATATGCAGGGGGCTGCATTGCATAAGCAGTTCACCAGAACTGCTTGTGCAATGTTAAATGCCGACAGCGTATGCTGTAGGCATTTATCGATGTCTGGCGGACATGATCACTACAGCGGATCATGTCGGCAAGACATTTGATAAATCGGCCCCTTTGTCTCTCTTTGCTTGTGCCCAACTGTGAGTTATTTATCTCTCACTATGTCCACTGGCTCCTTGTCCAGCCTTTGTCTTTATGGTGGAGAGGGGAAGTCCCCCAAGGGCAGCTTATACTAATTATACTATATTAAGAAGTCAGTGTATATTTAGCATTCTCAGTCAGGGAGGGAAATGGTCTGCTAATGACAATGTTTGCAGACATAGTATTTGCCTGTAAACTGAGCTTTTAATTTATGTACTTTGCTAGGCAGTTTTTCTGTAGAATGGTGCCAAGAGCACTTTATATATGTTTTTGCTCTTTTAATACCATCTATAGCTTTCCCCTGGTGACACTTAACCAATCCATAACATAAATGTATGTATCTATCACCAAATTACCACTTGTTTTTTGTGTTATCACTCTATTAAACTAGATGTTATTAGTTTTCACATATAGCTAGCTGGTGTCCTTGCCTTAGATACCTTATAGTGCACTTTTGAGACACTTTGGCTTTCCAGATCAGTTAAACTCTTGCATACACTTGCTGCTTAATTGCTGGTACTACCCACCTGAACTGACACTATTCAGCCCAGACAGCCTATCTGAGGACACTGGTTCCACTGTTAAAGGGCCACAAAAAACTTTCCAATTTACTTGTATTAGCGCATTTACTTTGTTCTTCCGGTATCCTTTGTTGAAGACCATACCTAGGTAAGGAGTGTGTGTGTGTGTCAGTTATCCATCATTGCTTTTAAAAAAATAAAAATAAATATATATATATACTGTATATATATATATATTGTGCAAATGCTTATGCTATTGAGTGCTCAAAAGTTTATAATGCAAAACTGCTGCCATATAGACGTAAATGGTCCTGTGCATGCATACTTGTTTTTCAAAAAAGGATACCAAGAGGGAAAAGTTTAATAATAAAACTAAATTAGAATGTTGTTCTTTTACCTTTTTTTTTAATTGTGCACTTTAACTCAAAAAACAAAATTTTGAGGTTTTAGGTCCCTTTTAATTGGTAGCTTTATCGCAGGCGATATATTTACCATGGATCTAGATCCACAAGTTCACTTACAAAAAAATGAAATCCCAATGACTATGACAGGAAAGGTTCCTTTCCTCTCTTCTGCAAGCTCAACTGAGTGTTTCTACTTCAATCACATAGTTCTAGACCAGCATCAATTTGTCATTGCTACCCAAATATAAAGACTGCTTCTTTTATGTAGATGTACAGTATATATTGAAACATAGCCTATACGTGTACACAGAGAGAATCATGCATATGACCCCAACACTATTTAGTCGGCATACTTTGTACAGTAAAAGCAAGAGAAGACGCAATCAAGAAAATAACGTAGTGTCTGCACTTATGTACATACACTTGCTCTGTGTGTAAAACAAGAATTAATGTAACTTGGATTTTAGATAAACAACCTTCCTGTTCTTTTGCCTGATGCAATTGTCTCCCAGTCTCTGCTGAATATTTCCCTCTGCAGTTTAATAACTGAAATCTGTTCACACTTGCCTCAGCCAGGCGTAGCCTTTTAGTCTATACCAAGCCAGTACAATTATGGCCTCACACACACCTCCCAGCTAAAGCAGCTTGGTTGGACACCCCATACACATCAACAAAGTCTATGAATCCTCTCTGAGCTTAGGCTTTTGCTCACCTTTGTGAGACATGGCTTATCCTTTATACCTATAATAGACTATTACCTCCTACAGATCATCCATCTTCTCTACAAACCCCAGTAGATGATCACTGCTTACAGATTATCTGCTCTTTTTGTGAACCACTGTTATAAAGATATGGGCATCATCATTAGAAGCTATTTTTTTCAAGATTTTGTTGAGACTAGTTCCAGAATTTATACCAAAAATAGTAGTAGGTTCTTTGTGAAACAGACAGATTATTTCTTGATAACTTAAAGGGACAGTCTACACCAGAATTTTTATTGTTTTAAAAGATAGATAATCCCTTTATTACCCATTCCCTAATTTTGCATAACCAACACAGTTATATTAATATATTTTTTACCTCTGTGATTACCTTTTATCTAAGCCTCTGTAAACAGCCCCCTTATTTCAGTTTGTTTGATAGACTTTCATTTTAGTCAATCAGTGCTGACTCCTATCTAACTCTACATGTGTGAGCACGTTATCTATATGACACATGAACTAACACCCTTTAGTGGTGAAAAAATGTAAAAATGCATTCAGTTAAGAGGCGGCCTTCAAGGTCTAAGAAATTACCATATGAGCCTACCTAGGTTTAGCTTTCAACTAAGAATACCAAGAAAACAAAGCAAAATTGGTGATAAAAGTAAAATGGAAAGTTGTTTAAAATGACATGCCCTATCTAAATCATAAAAAGTTTATTTTGGACTAGACCGTCACTTTAATACAAAAGGGAACAATGTCTTGCTCTAAGCAGTGGAGAAGAAAGGGAATTTAATTCTTCCAGGAAGTAGAAACCACACAAGATACCAATGGCACATAGGCTTGTACTGTAAAAGTCTATCACATACACACAACACAAATTCTATTCCTCAATGGCACAAAATACTATTTTATTAGAGAATTGTATTATTGTACAAATGCTTGTCCCTCGCTATGTGATAATTATCTTGTAGCAGATGTGCTGCTAATCCGATCATGAGCAAGACACAACTGGTGGTGATTGTCAGCTATGTACATATGATGCTTCTGATTGGCCCCACCTGCTGCGTTCTGCTCAGGAACCTTCAGTTAATTACTTTTGTTCATACAATATAAAAAGCTTTATCACATTAGAACATTTTATCCTTATGCTGTTATCTCCCTTTAATAAGCGCCTATATTTGGTCTTTATCTTGTGTATTATTACACGCAAAATAAATGAGGAAAGAGAAGGGAGGGGACAATTACGTTTCTTACCATCACTATCACCCAGAAACATAGAGAAGTATTTACTAAGGGCAAGATAACAAGTTGCGAGGCACAAAAGGTTTTTGCGCATTTGGGGTTGTGCAGGTATTACAAGCTGCAAGACAACTTATTTTGCGCGTGCGTTAACACGTGTAGTCTAAAAAGCCATATTGCGTGCAAGTTCACGTATTCCCCCATAGAAGTTAATGGAGAAGACAAATAGAAAAAAAACAACTAACATCCTAATCTGTTTCGCAAAGCTCATGACGTATTCTTCTCGAAAAGTGTACATGAGTATGCGAATATTTCATATTGCAAGAATGTTTTGTTATCAGAATATGTTCTATTTATTTGTAACAACAAAGCAAAAGAGTGCATCCACGACTCAACGTAAATCTAAAACACTTATTCCGAGCATACAATCTATTGCACTTACAAGAGGGTTAAAATAAATGAGCCTTGGTTACAACAAGCCCGTAATGCAGATCCGGGTAACAGTTCCGTACAGTTTCTACCTTCATCAACCGTCCTCAGTGTCTTGAGAAAGTCTGCAGAAGCCAGACAAAACGCGTAGACGACAGGACGGTCTATTTGAACAGTTGCCAGTACCCAGCATGAGACACATAAGAGACCGAAAAGCCACCAATTTGAAAGTCAAAGCGGAGAACATACAGGACAGCTCCCTTTAAGCAGTACGAAGGTAGAAGCTGTACGGAACTGTTACCCGGATCTGCATTACGGGCTTGTTGTAACCAAGGCTCATTTATTTTAACCCTCTTGTAAGTGCAATAGATTGTATGCTCGGAATAAAAAGTGTTTTAGATATACTTTGAGTCGTGGATGCGCTCTTGTGCTTTGTTGTTCCAGTGTATTCGTTGTCTGAGCACCCCTTAGTGCCCTGTGAAAGAAGACACAACACTACTGACTTAATATTACGGGAGAGCTATCCAGAGGAAGCGAAAATAACATATACTAGTTTTCTATCATACTCCCGGTGCCACAAAGTAAGTACTTACTATACTTTACCATATTTTACTGCATTATTTTTTATATTTCTTTATATTATTTAGTTATTTTTTTATATTATTCATTTATTTTATGCTAAACACTCATCTAATCAATTAATTTTGAAGCATCCTATATAGGAATCTTGTGATCAATAAAGATTTTTTCAATATATAACGGTACTCGCGGCTAGCGCAGTATTTTCTTTAGTGTACTATTTATTTGTAAATACATATTTCTCTATATATGTGATGATTTTTGGACAGATACAGTATATCTATTTATAGCGAGATATGTATATGAATATATATATATATATATATATATATATATATCTCGAGATCTATATGTGAATATCTCTTTTAAAATCCATTTGAGATATGGTTTCATGTGCATAAGACTGTAATGTAAAATATTTTCATTATCTCCATAGTTAAACATATCGCTATATCTCAATGTATGTGTATGTATGTCAATATAAAATCCCTTTTTTTTCCTAACACCTGAGATCACATATCTTTGAGCCCTTATAACTTTTGTGCGCAATATATTTTGAAAATAATTTTTATTAGACAGTGTTAATATGAGTGTAAGTGTACTTTGTAATGTTTACTAGAAGAAAATAAGAGAAGGCGCCACAATAGTGTGAAATCCGTGGTATATCATCCCCACGCAAACAGTGAATATCACTTACTAGATATAAAGCACTTGAGAAGTGCCACAGGTACAGGCTGGACTATTAATAGCTTCCCAGCGAGCTATCTCCACGGACTGTAGATCAACAAGCAGATTTCAGCGTCTCAGTCTCATGTGCATCCGTCATGACCTTGGTGCCTAAGTCAGCAGCTACTCTGATAACCCACTTGCATAGATCCAGCAGACTTGCAGCAGAGATAATCGTGCAGAGAATACTTCGTGATGACAATAGGTTTTATTTATATGGTTTTTAATAAACTTTTATTGTGTTTTATAAAACCTATTGTCATCACGAAGTATTCTCTGCACGATTATCTCTGTTGCAAGTCTGCTGGATCTATGCAAGTGGGTTATCAGAGTAGCTGCTGACTTAGGCACCAAGGTCGTGACGGATGCACATGAGACTAAGACGCTGAAATCTGCTTGTTGATCTACAGTCCGTGGAGATAGCTCGCTGGGAAGCTATTAATAGTCCAGCCTGTACCTGTGGCACTTCTCAAGTGCTTTATATCTAGTAAGTGATATTCACTGTTTGCGTGGGGATGATATACCACGGATTTAACACTATTGTGGCGCCTTCTCTTATTTTCTTCTAGTAATCACTCATCAGTCTGGTGGCCTATCAGTTCCGGGAGAAGTCTAGCAGCCGCATACCATATCACCTGTGGACTCACTATCCTATGGGACCCTGGAGTTCTTTGGGTTCGATTTGAACATGATTATATTACTTTTTTGCTCATATTTCATAGGTTTTGTTCCTAGAGGTCACTGATATCGATTATGCCATAGACACTTTTTGTATTCACTGTGTCACTTTATATTTGATACACTTGGCATTGTTATATACATATCTGTATACACATATACACTATTGTCATATGTTTGTCTGGTATATATATTTCTTTCATGTAATTAGCAAGAGTCCATGAGCTAGTGACGTATGGGATATACATTCCTACCAGGAGGGGCAAAGTTTCCCAAACCTTAAAATGCCTATAAATACACCCCTCACCACACCCACAATTCAGTTTTACAAACTTTGCCTCCTATGGAGGTGGTGAAGTAAGTTTGTGCTAGATTCTACGTTGATATGCGCTCCGCAGCAGGTTGGAGCCCGGTTTTCCTCTCAGCGTGCAGTGAATGTCAGAGGGATGTGAGGAGAGTATTGCCTATTTTGAATGCAGTGATCTCCTTCTACGGGGTCTATTTCATAGGTTCTCTGTTATCGGTCGTAGAGATTCATCTCTTACCTCCCTTTTCAGATCGACGATATACTCTTATATATATACCATTACCTCTGCTGATTTTCGTTTCAGTACTGGTTTGGCTTTCTACAAACATGTAGATGAGTGTCCTGGGGTAAGTAAGTCTTATTTTCTGTGACACTCTAAGCTATGGTTGGGCACTTTGTTTATAAAGTTCTAAATATATGTATTCAAACATTTATTTGCCTTGACTCAGGATGTTCAACATTCCTTATTTTCAGACAGTCAGTTTCATATTTGGGATAATGCACTTGAATCAATTATTTTTCTTACCTTAAAAATTTGACTTTTTTTCCCTGTGGGCTGTTAGGCTCGCGGGGGCTGAAAATGCTTCATTTTTTTGCGTCATTCTTGGCGTGGACTTTTTTGGCGCAAAAAATCTTTTCTGTTTCCGGCGTCATATGTGTCGCCGGAAGTTGCGTCATTTTTGACGTTCTTTTGCGCCAAAGATGTCGGCGTTCCGGATGTGGCGTCATTTTTGGCGCCAAAAAGCATTTAGGCGCCAAATAATGTGGGCTTCTTATTTGGCGCTAAAAAATATGGGCGTCGCTTTTGTCTCCACATTATTTAAGTCTCATTTTTTCTTTGCTTCTGGTTGCTAGAAGCTTGTTCATTGGCATTTTTTCCCATTCCTGAAACTGTCATTTAAGGAATTTGATCAATTTTGCTTTATATGTTGTTTTTTCTCTTACATATTGCAAGATGTCTCACGTTGCATCTGAGTCAGAAGATACTTCAGGAAAATCGCTGTCTGGTGCTGGAACTACCAAAGCTAAGTGTATCTGCTGTAAACTTTTGGTAGCTATTCCTCCAGCTGTTGTTTGTATTAATTGTCATGACAAACTTGTTAATGCAGATAATATTTCCTTTAGTAATGTACCATTACCTGTTGCAGTTCCATCAACATCTAATGTTCAGAATGTTCCTGATAACATAAGAGATTTTGTTTCTGAATCCATCAAGAAGGCTATGTCTGTTATTCCTCCTTCTAGTAAACATAAAAAATCTTTTAAAACTTCTCTTTATACAGATGAATTTTTAAATGAACATCATCATTCTGATTCTGATGACTCTTCTGGTTCAGAGGATTCTGTCTCAGAGATTGATGCTGATAAATCTTCATATTTATTTAAAATGGAATTTATTCGTTCTTTACGTAAAGAAGTACTAATTGCTTTAGAAATTGAGGATTCTGGTCCTCTTGATACTAATTCTAAACGTTTAGATAAGGTCTTTAAATCTCCTGTGGTTATTCCAGAAGTTTTTCCTGTTCCTAGTGCTATTTCTGAAGTAATTTCCAGAGAATGGGATAAATTGGGTAATTCATTTACTCCTTCTAAACGTTTTAAGCAATTATATCCTGTGCCGTCTGACAGATTAGAATTTTGGGACAAAATCCCTAAGGTTGATGGGGCTATTTCTACCCTTGCTAAACGTACTACTATTCCTACGTCAGATGGTACTTCCTTTAAGGATCCTTTAGATAGGAAAATTGAATCCTTTCTAAGAAAAGCTTATCTGTGTTCAGGTAATCTTCTTAGACCTGCTATATCATTGGCTGATGTTGCTGCAGCTTCAACTTTTTGGTTGGAAACTTTAGCGCAACAAGTAACAGATCATGATTCTCATAATATTATTATTCTTCTTCAACATGCTAATAATTTTATCTGTGATGCCATTTTTGATATTATCAGAGTTGATGTCAGGTTTATGTCTCTAGCTATTTTAGCTAGAAGAGCTTTATGGCTTAAAACTTGGAATGCTGATATGTCTTCTAAATCGACTCTACTTTCCATTTCTTTCCAGGGTAACAAATTATTTGGTTCTCAGTTGGATTCTATTATCTCAACTGTTACTGGTGGGAAAGGAACTTTTTTACCACAGGATAAAAAATCTAAGGGTAAAAACAGGGCTAATAATCGTTTTCGTTCCTTTCGTTTCAACAAGGAACAAAAGCCTGATCCTTCATCCTCAGGAGCAGTTTCAGTTTGGAAACCATCTCCAGTCTGGAATAAATCCAAGCCTTCTAGAAAAGCAAAGCCAGCTTCTAAGTCCACATGAAGGTGCGGCCCTCATTCCAGCTCAGCTGGTAGGGGGCAGGTTACGTTTTTTCAAAAACATTTGGATCAAATCTGTTCACAATCTTTGGATTCAGAACATTGTTTCAGAAGGGTACAGAATTGGTTTCAAGATAAGACCTCCTGTAAAGAGATTTTTTCTTTCCCGTGTCCCAGTAAATCCAGTGAAAGCTCAAGCATTTCTGAAATGTGTTTCAGATCTAGAGTTGGCTGGAGTAATTATGCCAGTTCCAGTTCTGGAACAGGGACTGGGGTTTTATTCGAATCTCTTCATTGTACCAAAGAAGGAGAATTCCTTCAGACCTGTTCTGGATCTAAAAATATTGAATCGTTATGTAAGGATACCAACGTTCAAAATGGTAACTGTAAGGACTATCTTGTCTTTTGTTCAACAAGGGCATTATATGTCCACAATAGATTTACAGGATGCATATCTGCATATTCCGATTCATCCAGATCATTATCAGTTCCTGAGATTCTCTTTTCTGGACAAGCATTACCAGTTTGTGGCTCTGCCGTTTAGCCTAGCTACAGCTCCAAGAATTTTTACAAAGGTTCTCGGTGCCCTTCTGTCTGTAATCAGAGAACAGGGTATTGTGGTATTTCCTTATTTGGACGATATCTTGGTACTTGCTCAGTCTTTACATTTAGCAGAATCTCATACGAATCGACTTGTGTTGTTTCTTCAAGATCATGGTTGGAGGATCAATTCACTAAAAAGTTCATTGACTCCTCAGACAAGGGTAACCTTTCTGGGTTTCCAGATAGATTCAGTGTCCATGACTCTGTCTTTGACAGACAAGAGACGTCTAAAATTGATTTCAGCTTGTCGAAACCTTCAGTCACAATCATTCCCTTCGGTAGCCTTATGCATGGAAATTCTAGGTCTTATGACTGCTGCATCGGACGCGATCCCCTTTGCTCGTTTTCACATGCGACCTCTTCAGCTCTGTATGCTGAATCAATGGTGCAGGGATTACACAAAGATATCTCAATTAATATCTTTAAAACCGATTGTACGACATTCTCTAACGTGGTGGACAGATCACCATCGTTTAATTCAGGGGGCTTCTTTTGTTCTTCCGACCTGGACTGTAATTTCAACAGATGCAAGTCTTACAGGTTGGGGAGCTGTGTGGGGATCTCTGACGGCACAAGGAGTTTGGGAATCTCAGGAGGTGAGATTACCGATCAATATTTTGGAACTCCGTGCAATTTTCAGAGCTCTTCAGTCTTGGCCTCTTCTGAAGAGAGAATCGTTCATTTGTTTTCAGACAGACAATGTCACAACTGTGGCATACATCAATCATCAAGGAGGGACTCACAGTCCTCTGGCTATGAAAGAAGTATCTCGAATTTTGGTTTGGGCGGAATCCAGCTCCTGTCTAATCTCTGCGGTTCATATACCAGGTATAGACAATTGGGAAGCGGATTATCTCAGTCGCCAAACGTTGCATCCGGGCGAATGGTCTCTTCACCCAGAGGTATTTCTTCAGATTGTTCAAATGTGGGGGCTTCCAGAAATAGATCTGATGGCGTCTCATCTAAACAAGAAACTTCCCAGGTATCTGTCCAGATCCCGGGATCCTCAAGCGGAAGCAGTGGATGCATTATCACTTCCTTGGAAGTATCATCCTGCCTATATCTTTCCGCCTCTAGTTCTTCTTCCAAGAGTAATCTCCAAGATTCTGAAGGAATGCTCGTTTGTTCTGCTGGTAGCTCCGGCATGGCCTCACAGGTTTTGGTATGCGGATCTTGTCCGGATGGCCTCTTGCCATCCGTGGACTCTTCCGCTAAGACCAGACCTTCTGTCGCAAGGTCCTTTTTTCCATCAGGATCTCAAATCCTTAAATTTAAAGGTATGGAGATTGAACGCTTGATTCTTGGTCAAAGAGGTTTCTCTGACTCTGTGATTAATACTATGTTACAGGCTCGTAAATCTGTATCTAGAGAGATATATTATAGAGTCTGGAAGACTTATATTTCTTGGTGTCTTTCTCATCATTTTTCCTGGCATTCTTTTAGAATTCCGAGAATTTTACAGTTTCTTCAGGATGGTTTAGATAAAGGTTTATCCGCAAGTTCTTTGAAAGGACAAATCTCTGCTCTTTCTGTTCTTTTTCACAGAAAGATTGTTAATCTTCCTGATATTTATTGTTTTGTACAAGCTTTGGTTCGTATAAAACCTGTCATTAAGTCAATTTCTCCTCCTTGGAGTTTGAATTTGGTTCTGGGGGCTCTTCAAGCTCCTCCTTTTGAACCCATGCATTCATTGGACATTAAATTACTTTCTTGGAAAGTTTTGTTCCTTTTGGCGATCTCTTCTGCCAGAAGAGTCTCTGAATTATCTGCTCTTTCTTGTGAGTCTCCTTTTCTGATTTTTCATCAGGATAAGGCGGTGTTGCGAACTTCTTTTGAATTTTTACCTAAGGTTGTGAATTCCAACAACATTAGTAGAGAAATTGTGGTTCCCTCATTATGTCCTAATCCTAAGAATTCTAAGGAGAAATCGTTGCATTCTTTGGATGTTGTTAGAGCTTTGAAATATTATGTTGAAGCTACTAAGTCTTTCCGAAAGACTTCTAGTCTATTTGTTATCTTTTCCGGTTCTAGAAAAGGCCAGAAAGCTTCTGCCGTTTCTTTGGCATCTTGGTTGAAATCTTTAATTCATCATGCCTATGTCGAGTCGGGTAAAACTCCGCCTCAAAGGATTACAGCTCATTCTACTAGGTCAGTTTCTACTTCCTGGGCGTTTAAGAATGAAGCTTCGGTTGATTAGATTTGCAAAGCAGCAACTTGGTCCTCTTTGCATACTTTTACTAAATTCTACCATTTTGATGTATTTTCTTCTTCTGAAGCAGTTTTTGGTAGAAAAGTACTTCAGGCAGCGGTTTCAGTTTGAATCTTCTGTTTATGTTTTTCATTAAACTTTATTTTGGGTGTGGATTATTTTCAGCAGGAATTGGCTGTCTTTATTTTATCCCTCCCTCTCTAGTGACTCTTGCGTGGAAAGATCCACATCTTGGGTAGTCATTATCCCATACGTCACTAGCTCATGGACTCTTGCTAATTACATGAAAGAAAACATAATTTATGTAAGAACTTACCTGATAAATTCATTTCTTTCATATTAGCAAGAGTCCATGAGGCCCGCCCTTTTTTGTGGTGGTTATGATTTTTTTGTATAAAGCACAATTATTCCAATTCCTTATTTTATATGCTTTCGCACTTTTTTCTTATCACCCCACTTCTTGGCTATTCGTTAAACTGAATTGTGGGTGTGGTGAGGGGTGTATTTATAGGCATTTTAAGGTTTGGGAAACTTTGCCCCTCCTGGTAGGAATGTATATCCCATACGTCACTAGCTCATGGACTCTTGCTAATATGAAAGAAATGAATTTATCAGGTAAGTTCTTACATAAATTATGTTTTATAAATAGGGTCATCTGACACACGTATAATTGTTTGGATTTATTTGGCACATGTCCACTGATAGAGAATGTGATATAGTAATAGTCAGCATTTATTTATAACTTGTTTGCACCCTATATATTATTTATTTTGTGTGATTCACATTTGGATCTCACTGCTCTCAGGCGCCTTCAATATTTTTCACTTTTTGGTACTTTGTAATGTATTTTTGAAGTGTTTCGGGAAACTTTTTTGCTGCGGAAAACTGTTAACTACAGCTCTTTGAGCATGGAAAGGATTATTATGTAAAAGGCGAATGCATGCACGGAATTGCGATTTTCAAGACTTGTAATATCTGAGCAATGAAAATTACTTGCGAAAAGACATACCGCGTGACTTTTAAGTGTGCCCTAAAATATATAGACACAAGAAATGAACATTACAGCATTATATAGTCTTTGTGTACAGTACAAAATAGCTTCACTGATTACTTTATTTACAAGCAATGATTTATGCAAATGATCTATGTGCTGGAATTTGTATAAATTTACTTTGACAGTAGAACCACTAATTGAAATTATATATAATATATATACTGTAAATCTGAATGCTAAGGAAAAAAAATATTGTGGACATCTGCACGCTATACTAACATATAATTATGCATTATCTGACTTGTGTAGTTACAGGCGATGCATTATTTGGAGTATTCTTTCCATCTGATAAGGCTGTCAGCTAATGGGCAGATTGTTTTACATTTTCAACGCTTATTGTTCATTGTTTATATTCTTTATTTTTTTTAACCTTCAGATTCTCAGAAAAGGGTAGTACCCAGTTAACCAGTGTATTAGAAAACATAAATCATTTAGAAAAAATTGACAAATTCTTTCAGGATGTTGACATTTTGTAATCAGGTAGTCCTGACGAAAGGAATCCTAGTGTCCATAAATCAGTTGCATTCCCTATTAGACATTAAAGGTATCACCATTAAAATGCCTTCTTAATTTTAATCTATGCTTATTGTATAATAGCATTTAAATAAACATCATACTAAAAAATCCTTTGGTATACAGCAGCATTTAAATGTGTGTGTATATGTGTATATATATATATGTGTATATGTGTATATATATATATGTATATGTGTATATATATATATATATATATATATATATATGTATATATATGTGTGTGTGTATATATATATATATATATATATATATATGTATATATATATATGTATGTATATATATGTATTTACTGTATGTGTGTGTGTGTGTGTATGTATGTATGTATATTCAAATTTAATTGAAACTATAGCTGTAGTTTCCACCTAAAGGGGAGAAGAGTCCACGGCTTCATTCATTACTTTTTGGAATAAAGAACCTGACCACCAGGAAGGAGGCAAAGACACGGACGGTTTTGACACGTTTCTCCTTAGTGCAGGAGCGGTCCTGCGAGGCATCCCATGTGACCGGGTGTGACAGTCTCCACTTCCTCTGTTGATCAGCGGCGCAGGAGACAAAGCGGTTTCTGTATTCCAGGTCATAGGAGGTGGTGAGCAGTGTTCCCTCTAAGGCCAGTTTTGTGTGCGGCCCAGCAGTGAAACAGTTAATTAGGTAACCACACCCTGCAATTATCAAATACTTCACAATGCAGATGACAAGGTATGGTTCTCTTGTTAACTGTTTCACTGCTGGGCTGCACACAAAACTGTCCTTAGAGGGAACACTGGTGGTGAGTGCCCCGGCCATTGGAGTATAAAGGTGCCTGTTTATTAAATTGTCTAGTCCATAATAAAAGCGCAAGCTATGGAGGACTCTGATGCGTTAGAGGGTACTCCCTCTTTATCAAAGTCTCATGCCTGTGTTTATTGTGAGGATGTTCTTGTAGATCAACCTGCTCAACTTTGTTCCACATGCCTCGATAAGGTTGCAACATCTAAAAATAAGGGGATGTCTAGTACTACTGAGCCATCCACCTCTGAGGGTTCCCCGTCCCGTGAGGTGCATTCCCTGCTTTCATCTCCGAGTGCACATGCAGTGCCCCAGGGTCCCACCGTTACTGCTACAGGAGAGATTCGTTGGCCGTCAGATTTTGCGGATCAACTGCAAACGGCGGTATCGAAAGTGATCCATGCCTTACCACGTTCTGCTAAGCGTAGGGCGTATCAGAGGGGCCAGGCCCAGGGGTCGTTTACGCCTATGGAATTGCCAGAGACGTTACACGATGATGAGGCCCACTCTGACTCTTCAGAGGAGGTTCCCTCTGGGTCGGAGTCCGTGTCATCTCATCCTCCGGCTGCGGAGGAGCCTGACTTTAGGTTTAGGATGGATAATTTGCGCTTTTTGCTGAAGTAGGTGCTTGCTACTCTGAAGGTTCCGGAACCAAAGCTTCCAGGGGAACCTTCGATTCCAAAGCTTGATAAGGTATATGAGGACAGGGTGGTGCCCCAGACCTTCCTGGTTCCTGTTTAGATGGCTAATATTATTAAGAATGAATGGGAGCGATAAGGTTCTTCCTTTTCCCCTTATTCTTCCTTTAAGAAACTGTTCCCCGTCCCAGACTCTCAGCTCGAGCTGTGGGGGACTTTCCCTAAGGTGGATGGTGCTATTTCCACGCTCGCAAAGCGGACAGCTATTCCCCTTGAGGATAGTTCGTCGTTTAAAGAGCCCATGGATAAAAAGTTAGAAAACATGTTCAGCATACAAGGTTTGTTTTTCAACTGGCAGCGGCTGTAGCCGCAACATATTGGTGTGAATCCCTTTGTGATATGGTCGAAAGGGACACTCCCATCGACGAGATACAGGATAAGATTAAGGCCTTAAGGGTTGCCAATTCTTTCATTTGTGACGCCAATATGCAAATTATTCGCCTGAACACAAAGGTTTCAGGGTTTTCCGTTTTAGCTCGCAGGGCTCTGTGGCTAAAGTCTTGGTCTGCGGACATGACCTCGAAGTTGAGGCTGTTGTCCCTACCCTTTCAAGGAAAGATTCTGTTCGGTCAAGGTTTGGATTCGATGATATCCACGGTTACAGGAGGCAAGCCTAAAGGATCTACTTTTCGTCCCTTTTGTGCGGACAAGGCCCAGCACCAGCAGCCCGCCGCGAAAGCGGATCAGTCCAAGGGAACTTGGAAGCCTGCTTAGTCTTGGAACAAGTCCAAGCAGAACAAGAAGCCCGCCAAGACAAAGTCGGCATGAAGGGGCGGCCCCTGACCGGTCTCCGGACCAAGTAGGGGACAGATTGTCTCTCTTTTCCGAAGCGTGGTTGCAGGACATTCAGGACCCTTGGGTTCTGGAAGTTGTCGCCCAGGGTTACAGGGTAGGATTCAGGTCCCATCTGCCCAGGGGCAGATTCCTTCTATCAAACCTGTCTTCAAAACCGGAAAAGAGAGAGGCCTTCCTAGAAGGTGTTATCGTACCAGTACCCCAAGCAGAAAGGGGTCTAGGGTACTATTCAAATCTTTTTGTGGTTTCAAAGAAGGAGGGCACGTTTCACCCGAATCTAGACCTAAAGTATTTAAAATGGAAACAATCAGATCTATTCTGCCCCTAGTTCGAGAGGGGCAGTTCATGACAACAATAGACTTGAAGGATGCTTACCTAGTTCCTAAGATTTGCGTTTCTGGACCAACACTTCCAGCTTGTGGCGCTTCCCTTCGGTCTGGCGATGGCCCCGAGAGTCTTCTCGAAGGTTCTGGGGGTGCTACTTGCAGTGGCGTCCTATTTAGATGACATCCTAGTCCAGGTGCCATCATTCAGCCTCTCAGAGGATCATTCGAGGGCTCTTCTTTTCTTGCTCCAATCTCACGGTTGGAAGATCAACTCAGGAAAGAGTTCCCTGGTTCCCAGCAACAGGGTGGAGTTCCTGGGCACAATAATAGACTCTATGTCCATGAAAATATTCCTCACAGATCAACAACACAGGAAGATTGCGTCCACCTGTCTTGCCCTCCAGTCCTCCTCAAGTCCTTCGGTGGTTCAGTGTATAGAGCTGATCGGGCTCATGGTCTCCAGCAAAGACATCATCCCTTTCGCCAGGTTCCATCTGAGACCTTTTCAATTGTGCATGTTGATACAGTGGAACAGTGATCATTCAGATCTATCACAGCGGATATCCATGGATGCTCAGACAAGGGACTCCCTCTCTTGGTGGATCCGTCCGGAGCATCTGTCCATGGGGACTTCCTTCTTGAGACCGTACTGAGAGATTGTGACCATGGACACGAGTCTCGTAGGATGGGAAGCTGTTTGAGGTGCCAGGATGGCATAGTGCTTATTCACTACAGACACAATCATGCAGCATGAAAATGTATATGAGGAACATGCTTTGGTTCCATATTACTCTCTAAAAAAAGTGAGTGAAAGGGACAATGATAATATGGACATTGATCATATATTTTCTTTGGATCGTAGCCATTATGATTTACCAATGCTATTTGAGGACATGGAACATTTATTGATTAAAGAAAAGAAACTTAAATGGGACATTTGGACACTAGAGAAATATACTGCCCTCAATATGATACCTAGAGGATTGCGTATTAATAAGTTCCCAACCTTTGAGGTTGATGATAAGGAATTTGTAGATAAATGGAATGTGGTTTTAACTGAATGTTCCATGAGATTAATGAAGTTGTTGATTAATATTAAGACAAATATGTTGGTTAAATTCAGATCAGAAATAGAGGAGGTTCAATTACTTTTGAATAAGTTTAGCAATTTGTCAGATTATCCAAAATTTGATTCCCTGTTACAGATAGTAATATCTGAAGCCAAAAATGAACTGATTACTGTTAAGCACACTAAGTTCCTTAGAGACAAATCAGATTATGATATTGGCAAGATATACATCTGGAACAGGGGTCAGAGATTTCAACAAAGGAGAAACCAAAATAGAAATAGAGGACCTAGAAGGAATAGAGGATCCAGACAGAGGAGTAGAGGGAACAGACATGTAACCTTCTCAGATAGTGAAGCAGAGTCAGGGGATGAGGGATCATATTCAGCATCAGAAGAAAATCCCATACAAGAACAAACATTGAGGAACACAGAATTTAACAGAGGCACTAGTAGAGGATACAATACACGTGCAAGAATGAACACATGGCAGGGCCCTAACAGAGCACATGCAACACAACAGTCTAGAACAACATATGCACAAGTCTCTGGTAGATATCAACCTACACAAGTTAATAGATATATTCAAGATTCTTCCAGCGTAGGAGCTGTCGGTGAAGTAGATGAAGAACGTGCTCAATTAGAGCAGGTTTTTCGGGTGGACCAGCACCACAGAGAAGGAGGTGGGTCAATGATCACTCCACAACAAACCCAACAGGGGAGATACCCAATGAGACAAACACGGGTGCCGTCCAAGTACAAACCATTGTGAATCTATCAGATCACACACTTACCAGAGATGAGGAATATGTCCTCAGCTTAGGTTTGGGTTTTGTGCCCTCCACAAATTTTAATTTATTCCGTACCATGTTGGACGTGAATAAATTTGTACGAAATATAACCCTACGTAAGCATTTTTCTAATATACAATCTTACTCAAATGTAGCATTTACACAAGAACAAGAGACTACAGAGGATAATGTTGTCTTAGATTTTTCAGAGACATGTGACTTGATGACCCTTAGAGATCTAGAAAGTGAAGGTCATATTGTACAGGAAAGTGTACAAACATCAAATAAAAAGTACAAGAATCCGTCTACCTTTTACCCAGTGCACAGCAGGGGAAAAATAATAGAAACATTCTATAATAGGGTAGAGGATGATCTGAGAAAACTCTCTATGAATCAACAACAGTCCAAGCATAACTTGTCTAAAATGCAGCAAAAGGCATTAAAAGACTTGAGTAAAAATGATAATTTAGTGATAAAGCAGGCCGACAAGGGGGGCTCAGTTGTACTAATGAATAGATCTTCTTATATTGCTGAAGCATTGAGACAACTGAGTAACCCCACCAGCTATGAAAAATTGAACCATAATCCAACCAAAAACTTTCAGCGTCGGCTTATGCACCTTTTGGACGGGGCATTGGAACAAGGTCTGATTGACAATGATTCCTTGAAATATTTATATGTGGAAAACCCTGTGACCCCTATTTTTCATCATCTCCCAAAGGTGCATAAGTCGACTGCAAATGTCCAAGGTAGACCGATCATTAGCGGAATGGGTTCAATGCTGGAACATTTATCCGAATGGTTGGATGACATCTTGCAGCCTCTGGTAAAACAGCTACCTAGTTATATCAGAGATTCGAAACATGTCATTAATGTGGTGGAACAACTTGAGTGGAGTAGAGATTCAGGATGGCTCACTGTTGATGTTGTAGCCCTCTACTCGTCAATACCACACAAGAAAGGACTTGAAGCTATTCCCTATTTTCCAGCGAGGGAAACAGCATACAGTGAGCCATTGATTGCCTTTATAATGGAAGTCACGAAGTTTCTTTTGACGCACAACTTTTTTCAATTTGAGGGGGATTTCTACCTGCAGAGATGTGGGACCGCTATGGGCGCCAAGTTTGCGCCCACCTATGCCAACCTATACATGGGTTGGTGGGAGCGGTCCCACATCTATGCAGGTGGCGATACCCTCAAATCTCACATCGGTCTGTACTGTCGTTTCATAGACGACTTGTTAATAATTTGGAGGGGAAGTGAAGAACAAGCTGTGTCATTTGTTGAATCCTTGCGTTTTAATGATTTGAACTTGGATTTCACCTATGAATACAATGAATCCAAAATACACTATTTGGACCTTGAATTAAAGGGGTGGCCTACAGGTGTAATTACCTCTGAAGTATACAGAAAACCAATATCTGGTAATAGCCTACTACACGCTAGAAGTTGCCACCCTCGCCATGTCCCCTACTCAATAGCCAAAGGACAGTTTGTCCGTTTAAAAAGAAATTGTACACGATCTGAGAGTTTTGAAAATCATGCGGATGATTTACAGAATAGGCTGTTGAAGAGAGGATATGGCAAAAGTGTGATTAAAAGAGCCAGACGTGAGGTAACTAGCTTGGATAGAAACAACCTATTAAAGGATGTTAAAAAGAACAAGAGTAAGCAGGTAAACAAGCTTAACTTTTGTGACTGATTATTCCAACCAGTACCAACAAATTTGTGGAATAATACGCAAACACTTTAGGCTACTAGTAGCAGAGGATTCCCTAATCGAAACAGTCACCAGTGGCTGTAGGTTTTCGTACAGAAGGAGTAAAACGGTGGGAAATGTTGTATCACCATCACAATTGAGAAAGATAGGACCAAACTCTGAGCCTTCCTCATGGTTAAGACATACAGGAACATTTAGATGTGGGTACTCGAGCTGTAAGGCATGTGAGCATGTCCAAGTGGGTACCACTTTTAGTTCCACAGTTACTGGAGAAGTCTTTAACATAACAGAATGCCTAAACTGTAGAGCAACATACTGTATATATCTGGTATGCTGCTCTCAATGTAATCTGCAATACGTAGGGTTGACCACCAGGGAGGTAAGATCCCGCATTCGCGAACATTTGTCTACTATAAACGTAGGAAAAATCAGCACACCCCTGGTCGATCACTTCGTAAATAAACATGACAAAAACTGTGAATACCTGAGATGGAAAGTCATCGAAAAGTTAAAACCTCATAAAAGAGGAGGGGACAAATTCCAGATTTTGTCCCGTCAGGAAATGTATTGGATATTCAGATTTCGGACCAAGATACCTCTTGGTCTGAACTCTGAATATGACTTTATCAACTATTGGGATTGATTGTCTTTATCAGTCATAATAATTACTAAGATACAAATTAACAAGTACAAATAATACAGCATGGAGTAGTGCCCTTAAGACTAATAACAGATCCTGACCCTATAATTTAGAGAAGATGGTACAGTATATTTGATAGAATTCATTTGGAGTTAGACAAAATGTGCTTTAACTAAAATATACCCCTCTTATAACAGGTCCTCTTCCCTGATTAAAAACTATTAAGCAACTTCATTTACTCATACTGAAGAAATAAATGTCTCCTTTTTGTTCATAAATAATGAATTAAAACAATATTCGGATATGTGAACAAGACCCCCTCTTTTGTTAAAAGATAAAGCACAAACTATATAAATAGCAGCTATTAGAAAGAATCTCCTATTAAATAACTCAAGAGATTATAACTGAATTTAATTATGCATAGGGGAGTAAAATAAACCTACATTTAGAAGATTTTTTGTAAATATATAAAATCAGTCAGAATAGCATACATGGTGGTTTAATACTATAATCTCAACTAATAAATTGTGGCTATGAATTGGTTTATTTATATATATATTTTAAATTTTGTATATGATCATATCAAGCATTGAATATATTCTCTACCCCCAGTACTACTAATGGTTAATAGTTTGCAATTTTCTTTGACCAATAGGAGCCC
>NC_069505.1:319842418-319922418 GCF_027579735.1 Bombina bombina
CTGCATTGAGGTATGTAGCAGTTTTTATTTTCTGAATGGAATTGATGAGAAAATCCTGCCATACCGTTATAATGACATGTATGTATACACTTCAGTATTCTGGGGATGGTATTTCACCGGAACTACTCTGTTAAAAGTCACTAATCATTTTATTAAGTTCTTATCATGTTAAACGTTTTTGCTGGAATGTAGAACCGTTTACATTGCTGAGGTACTGTGTGAAACAGATCTCAGGGGTCTTCAAACTTCTTTGGAGGGAGGTAGATTCTCTCAGCAGAACTGTGAGAATTTTATATTGACTGTGAATAAAAACGTTGCTCTGTAATTTTTATGTCAAATTTAATTATTGTCATTTTACTAATGGGAACAAACCTTTGCTAAAAGTTGTGTTGTTTTAAAGTTTGATGCTATAACTGTTTTTCAGTTCATTATTTCAACTGTCATTTAATCGTTTAGTACCTCTTTGAGGCACAGTACGTTTTTGCTAAAAAAGATTATAACCAAGTTGCAAGTTTATTGCTAGTGTGTTAAACATGTCTGACTCAGAGGAAGATATCTGTGTCATTTGTTCCAATGCCAAGGTGGAGCCCAATAGAAATTTATGTACTAACTGTATTGATGCTACTTTAAATAAAAGTCAATCTGTACAATGTGAACAAATTTCACCAAACAGCGAGGGGAGAGTTATGCCGACTAACTCGCCTCACGCGACAGTACCTGCATCTCCCGCCCGGGAGGTGCGTGATATTATGGCGCCTAGTACATCTGGGCGGCCATTACAGATAACATTACAAGATATGGCTACTGTTATGACTGAAGTTTTGTCTAAATTACCAGAACTAAGAGGCAAGCGTGATCACTCTGGGGTGAGAACAGAGTGCGCTGACAATACTAGGGCCATGTCTGATACTGCGTCACAGCTCGCAGAGCATGAGGACGGAGAGCTTCATTCTGTGGGTGACGGTTCTGATCCAAACAGATTGGATTCAGATATTTCAAATTTTAAATTTAAATTGGAGAACCTCCGTGTATTACTAGGGGAGGTCTTAGCAGCTCTCAATGATTGTAACACCGTTGCAATACCAGAGAAACTGTGTAGGTTGGATAAATACTTTGCGGTACCGGCGAGTACTGACGTTTTTCCTATACCTAAGAGACTAACTGAAATTGTTACTAAGGAGTGGGATAGACCCGGTGTGCCGTTCTCACCCCCTCCAATATTTAGAAAGATGTTTCCAATAGACGCCACCACTCGGGACTTATGGCAAACGGTCCCTAAGGTGGAGGGAGCAGTTTCTACTTTAGCTAAGCGTACCACTATCCCGGTGGAGGATAGCTGTGCTTTTTCAGATCCAATGGATAAAAAATTAGAGGGTTACCTTAAGAAAATGTTTGTTCAACAAGGTTTTATATTGCAACCCCTTGCATGTATCGCGCCGATTACGGCTGCGGCAGCATTTTGGATTGAGTCTCTGGAAGAGAACCTTAGTTCATCTACGCTAGACGACATTACGGACAGGCTTAGAGTCCTTAAACTAGCTAATTCTTTCATTTCGGAGGCCGTAGTACATTTAACCAAACTTACGGCTAAGAACTCAGGATTCGCCATACAGGCACGTAGGGCGCTGTGGCTAAAATCCTGGTCAGCTGATGTTACTTCTAAGTCCAAATTACTTAATATACCTTTCAAGGGGCAGTCTTTATTTGGGCCCGGTTTGAAAGAAATTATCGCTGACATTACAGGAGGTAAGGGCCACGCCCTACCTCAAGACAAAGCCAAAGCTAAGGCTAGACAGTCTAATTTTCGTCCCTTTCGGAATTTCAAGACAGGAACAGCATCAACCTCCACTGCACCAAAACAGGAAGGAGCTGTTGCTCGTTACAGGCAAGGCTGGAAGCCTAACCAGTCCTGGAACAAGAGCAAGCAGGCCAGGAAACCTGCTGCTGCCCCAAAGACAGCATGAACCGAGAGCCCCCGATCCGGGACCGGATCTAGTGGGGGGCAGACTTTCTCTCTTCGCCCAGGCCTGGGCAAGAGATGTTCAGGATCCCTGGGCACTAGAGATCATATCTCAGGGATACCTTCTAGACTTCAAATTATCTCCCCCAAGAGGGAGATTTCATCTCTCAAGGTTGTCAACAAACCAGATAAAGAAAGAAGCGTTTCTACGCTGTGTACAAGATCTGTTATTAATGGGAGTGATCCATCCGGTTCCGCGGTCGGAACAAGGACAAGGGTTCTACTCAAACCTGTTTGTGGTTCCCAAAAAAGAGGGAACTTTCAGGCCAATCTTAGATTTAAAGATTCTAAACAAATTCCTAAGAGTTCCATCGTTCAAAATGGAAACTATTCGGACAATCTTACCCATGATCCAAAAGGGTCAGTACATGACCACAGTGGATTTAAAAGATGCTTACCTTCACATACCGATCCACAAAGATCATCACCGGTATCTAAGGTTTGCCTTCTTAGACAGGCACTACCAGTTTGTAGCTCTTCCATTCGGATTGGCTACGGCCCCAAGAATCTTCACAAAGGTTCTGGGTGCCCTTCTGGCGGTACTAAGACCGCGAGGGATTTCGGTAGCTCCGTACCTAGACGACATTCTAATACAAGCTTCAAGCTTTCAAACTGCCAAGTCTCATACAGAGTTAGTTCTGGCATTTCTAAGGTCGCATGGATGGAAAGTGAACGAAAAGAAGAGTTCTCTTTTTCCTCTCACAAGAGTTCCATTCTTGGGGACTCTTATAGATTCTGTAGAAATGAAGATTTACCTGACAGAAGACAGGTTAACAAAGCTTCAAAATGCATGCCGTGTCCTTCATTCCATTCAACACCCGTCAGTAGCTCAATGCATGGAGGTGATCGGCTTAATGGTAGCGGCTATGGACATAGTACCTTTTGCACGCCTACACCTCAGACCGCTGCAATTGTGCATGCTAAGTCAGTGGAATGGGGATTACTCAGATTTGTCCCCTACTCTGAATCTGAATCAAGAGACCAGAAATTCTCTTCTATGGTGGCTTTTTCGGCCACACCTGTCCAGGGGGATGCCATTCAGCAGGCCAGACTGGACAATTGTAACAACAGACGCCAGCCTACTAGGTTGGGGCGCTGTCTGGAATTCTCTGAAGGCTCAGGGACTATGGAATCAGGAGGAGAATCTCCTTCCAATAAACATTCTGGAATTGAGAGCAGTTCTCAATGCCCTTCTGGCTTGGCCCCAATTAACAACTCGGGGGTTCATCAGGTTTCAGTCGGACAACATCACGACTGTAGCTTACATCAACCATCAGGGAGGGACAAGAAGCTCCCTAGCAATGGTGGAAGTATCAAAGATAATTCGCTGGGCAGAGTCTCACTCTTGCCACCTGTCAGCAATCCACATCCCGGGAGTGGAGAACTGGGAGGCGGATTTCTTGAGTCGCCAGACTTTTCATCCGGGGGAGTGGGAACTTCATCCGGAGGTCTTTGCCCAAATACTTCGACGTTGGGGCAAACCAGAGATAGATCTCATGGCGTCTCGCCAGAACGCCAAACTTCCTCACTACGGGTCCAGATCCAGGGATCCGGGAGCGGTTCTGATAGATGCTTTGACAGCACCTTGGAACTTCGGGATGGCTTATGTGTTTCCACCCTTCCCGCTGCTTCCTCGATTGATTGCCAAAATCAAACAGGAGAGAGCATCAGTGATTCTAATAGCGCCTGCATGGCCACGCAGGACTTGGTATGCAGATCTAGTGGACATGTCATCCTGTCCGCCTTGGTCTCTACCTCTAAGACAGGACCTTCTGATACAGGGTCCATTCAAACATCAAAATCTAACTTCTCTGAAGCTGACTGCTTGGAAATTGAACGCTTGATTTTATCAAAACGTGGTTTTTCTGAGTCGGTTATTGATACCCTGATACAGGCTAGGAAGCCTGTTACCAGAAAGATTTACCATAAAATATGGCGTAAATACCTATACTGGTGCGAATCCAAACGTTACTCCTGGAGTAAGGTTAGGATCCCTAGGATATTGTCCTTTCTACAAGAAGGGTTAGAAAAGGGTTTATCAGCTAGTTCATTAAAGGGACAGATTTCAGCTCTGTCCATCTTGTTACACAGGCGTCTGTCAGAAAATCCAGACGTCCAGGCCTTTTGTCAGGCTTTAGCTAGGATCAAGCCTGTGTTTAAAGCTGTTGCTCCGCCATGGAGTTTAAACTTAGTTCTTAACGTTTTACAGGGTGTTCCGTTTGAACCCCTTCATTCCATTGATATAAAATTGTTATCTTGGAAAGTTCTGTTTTTAATGGCTATTTCCTCGGCTCGAAGAGTCTCTGAGTTATCAGCCTTACATTGTGATTCTCCTTATCTGATTTTTCACTCAGACAAGGTAGTTCTGCGTACTAAACCTGGGTTCTTACCTAAGGTAGTCACTAACAGGAATATCAATCAAGAGATTGTTGTTCCATCCTTGTGTCCAAATCCTTCTTCAAAGAAGGAACGTCTTCTACACAATCTGGATGTAGTTCGTGCCCTCAAGTTCTACTTGCAGGCAACTAAAGATTTTCGCCAAACTTCTTCCCTGTTTGTCGTTTATTCTGGACAGAGGAGAGGTCAAAAAGCTTCTGCTACCTCTCTCTCTTTTTGGCTTCGTAGCATAATACGTTTAGCCTATGAGACTGCTGGACAGCAGCCTCCTGAAAGAATTACAGCTCACTCCACTAGAGCTGTGGCTTCCACTTGGGCCTTTAAGAATGAGGCCTCTGTTGAACAGATTTGCAAGGCTGCAACTTGGTCTTCGCTTCATACTTTTTCCAAATTTTACAAATTTGACACTTTTGCTTCTTCGGAGGCTATTTTTGGGAGAAAGGTTCTTCAGGCAGTGGTTCCTTCTGTATAATGAGCCTGCCTATCCCTCCCGTCATCCGTGTACTTTTGCTTTGGTATTGGTATCCCAGAAGTAATGATGACCCGTGGACTGATCACACATAACAGAAGAAAACATAATTTATGCTTACCTGATAAATTCCTTTCTTCTGTTGTGTGATCAGTCCACAGCCCGCCCTGTTTTAAGGCAGGTAAATATCTTTTAAATTATACTCCAGTCACCACTTCACCCTTGGTTACTCCTTTCTCGTTGATTCTTGGTCGAATGACTGGGACTGACGTAGAGGGGAGGAGCTATATGCAGCTCTGCTGGGTGAATCCTCTTGCATTTCCTGTTGGGGAGGAGTTATATCCCAGAAGTAATGATGACCCGTGGACTGATCACACAACAGAAGAAAGGAATTTATCAGGTAAGCATAAATTATGTTTTTTTATAATAATACACATTTTTTTGGGTAATTACCTTGTATCTATGCCTCTGCAAACTGCCCCCCCCTATTTCAGTTCTTTTGACGGACTTACATTTTAGCCAATCAGTGCTGACTCCTAGATAACTTCATGTGCATGAGCTCGATGTTATCTATATGACACACATGAACTAATGTCCTCTAGTAGTGAAAAACTGTCAAAATGCATTCAGATTAGAGGCGGCCTTCATGGTCTAAGAAATTAGAATATGAGCCTACCTAGGTTTAGCCTTCAACTAAGAATAATAAGAGAACAAAATTGGTGATAAAAGTAAATTGGAAAGTTGTTTAGAATTACATGCCCTATTTGAATCATGAAAGTTTATTTCTTTCATGTAATTAGCAAGAGTCCATGAGCTAGTGACGTATGGGATATACATTCCTACCAGGAGGGGCAAAGTTTCCCAAACCTCAAAATGCTTATAAATACACCCCTCACCACACCCACAATTCAGTTTTACAAACTTTGCCTCCGATGGAGGTGGTGAAGTAAGTTTGTGCTAGATTCTACGTTGATATGCGCTCCGCAGCAAGTTGGAGCCCGGTTTTCCTCTCAGCGTGCAGTGAATGTCAGAGGGATGTGAGGAGAGTATTGCCTATTTGAATGCAGTGATCTCCTTCTACGGGGTCTATTTCATAGGTTCTCTGTTATCGGTCGTAGAGATTCATCTCTTACCTCCCTTTTCAGATCGACGATATACTCTTATATATACCATTACCTCTGCTGATTCTCGTTTCAGTACTGGTTTGGCTTTCTACAAACATGTAGATGAGTGTCCTAGGGTAAGTAAATCTTATTTTCTGTGACACTCTAAGCTATGGTTGGGCACTTTGTTTATAAAGTTCTAAATATATGTATTCAAACATTTATTTGCCTTGACTCAGAATGTTCAACTTTCCTTATTTTTCAGACAGTCAGTTTCATATTTGGGATAATGCATTTGATTTAATCATTTTTTCTTACCTTCAAAAATTTGACTCTTTTTCCCTGTGGGCTGTTAGGCTCGCGGGGGCTGAAAATGCTTCATTTTATTGCGTCATTCTTGGCGCAGACTTTTTTGGCGCAAAAATTCTTTTCCGTTTCCGGCGTCATACGTGTCGCCGGAAGTTGCGTCATTTTTTGACGTTATTTTGCGCCAAAAATGTCGGCGTTCCGGATGTGGCGTCATTTTTGGCGCCAAAAGCATTTAGGCGCCAAATAATGTGGGCGTCTTATTTGGCGCTAAAAAATATGGGCGTCTCTTTTGTCTCCACATTATTTAAGTCTCATTTCTCCAACATAGGTGTGTCCGGTCCACGGCGTCATCCTTACTTGTGGGATATTCTCTTCCCCAACAGGAAATGGCAAAGAGCCCAGCAAAGCTGGTCACATGATCCCTCCTAGGCTCCGCCTTCCCCAGTCATTCTCTTTGCCGTTGTACAGGCAACATCTCCACGGAGATGGCTTAGAGTTTTTTGGTGTTTAAATGTAGTTTTTATTCTTCAATCAAGAGTTTGTTATTTTAAAATAGTGCTGGTATGTACTATTTACTCTGAAACAGGAAAGAGATGAAGATTTCTGTTTGTAAGAGGAAAATGATTTTAGCAACCGTTACTAAAATCGATGGCTGTTTCCACACAGGACTGTTGAGAGGAATTAACTTCAGTTGGGGGAAACAGTGAGCAGACTTTTGCTGCTTGAGGTATGACACATTTCTAACAAGACTCGGTAATGCTGGAAGCTGTCATTTTCCCTATGGGAACCGGTAAGCCATTTTCTTAGTTTAAGTAAAAGAATAAAGGGCTTCATTAGGGCTTAAAAAACTGGTAGACATTTTTCTGGGCTAAAACGATTACTTTACTAAGTATATTTGGCAGATTATTACTTTTAATAGTTGTTAAATCTTGGGGATTGTTTTAATAAAAACGGCAGGCACTGTATTGGACACCTTTTTCACTGGGGGCCTTTTCTAGTCATAGACAGAGCCTCATTTTCGCGCCTCTAATGCGCAGTTGTTTTTGGAAAGCATGGCATGCAGATGCATGTGTGAGGAGCTAAGAACCACTGAAAAAGCTTATAGAAGGCATCATTTGGTATCGTATTCCCCTCTGGGCTTGGTTGGGTCTCAGCAAAGCAGATACCTGGGACTGTATAGGGGTTAAATGTAAAAACGGCTCCGGTTCCGTTATTTTAAGGGTTAAAGCTTTCAAATTTGGTGTGCAATACTTTTAAGGCTTTAAGTTACTGTGGTGAAATTTTGGTGAAATTTGAACAATTCCTTCATACTTTTTCACATATTCAGTAATAAAGTGTGTTCAGTTTGAAATTTAAAGGGACAGTAACGGTTTTATTGTAAAACGTTTTTTGTGCTTTGTTGACAAGTTTAAGCCTGTTTAACATGTCTGAACCATCAGATAACGATGTTCTATATGTATGAAAGCCAATGTGTCTCCCCATTTAAATATATGTGATATATTTGTGTCATAATGTCCAAACAAAGTAGGGATAATAATGCCATAGATATGATATTGCCCAAGATGATTCCTCTAATGAGGGGAGTAAGCATGGTACTGCATCATCCCCTTCTGTGTCTACACCAGTTTTGCCCACACAAGAGGCCCCTAGTACATCTTGTGCGCCAATACTTATTACCATACAACAATTAATGGCTGTAATGGATAATTCTATTGCATGCATTTTTTTCCAAAATGCCTACTTATCAGAGAAAGCGTGATTGCTCTGTTTTAAACACTGAAGAGCAAGAGGACGCTGATGATATCTGTTCTGACATACCCTCACACCTATCTGAAGGGGCCAGGAGGGAGGTTTTGTCTGAGGGAGAAATTTCAGATTCAGGGAAAATTTCTCAACAAGCAGAACCTGATATTGTAACTTTTAAATTTAAATTTCAACATCTCCACGCACTACTTAAGGAGGTATTATCTACTCTGGATGATTGTGACAATTTGGTCATTCCAGAGAAATTAGGTAATTTGGACAAGTTCCTAGAGGTTCCGGTGCCCCCCGATGTTTTTCCTATACCCAAGCGGGTGGCGGACATAGTAAATAAGGAGTGGGAAAGGCCCGGCATACCTTTTGTCCTCCCCCTATATTTAAGAAATTAGTTCCTATAGTCGACCCCAGAAAGGACTTATAGCATACAGTCCCCAAGGTCGAGGGGGCGGTTTCTACTCTAAACAAACGCACTTCTATTCCCATAGAAGATAGTTGTGCTTTCAAGATCCTATGGATTAAAGGTTAGAGGGTTTGCTTAAAAAGATGTTTGTTCAGCAAGGTTACCTTCTACAACCAATTTCATGCATTGTTCCTGTCACTACAGCTGCGTGTTTCTGGTTCGAAGAACTAGAAAAGTCGCTCAATAAAGAATCTTCGTACGAGGAGGTTTCGGACAGAGTTCAAGCTCTTAAATTGGCTAACTCTTTTTTATTTTAGATGCCGCTTTGCAATTAGCTAGATTAGCGGCGAATAATTCAGGGTTTGCTATCGTGGCGCGCAGAGCGCTTTTGCTTAACATCCCTTTCAAGGGTAAAACACTGTTTGGCCCTGACTTGAAAGAGATTATTTCAGACATCACTGGGGGAAAGGGCCACGCCCTTCCTCTGGATAGGTCTTTTAAGGCTAAAAAGAAGCCAAATTTTCGTCCCTTTCGCAGAAACGGACCAGCCTCAAATTCTACACCCTCTAAGCAAGAGGGTAATACTTCTCAAACCAAGCCAGCCTGGAGGCCGATGCAAGGCTGGAACAAGGGTAAGCAGGCCAAGTCACCTGCCACTGCTACCAAAACAGCATGAAGTGTTGGCCCCCGATCTGGGAAGGATCTGGTGGGGGGCAGACTTTCTCTCTTTGCTCAGGCTGGGGCAAGAGATGTTCAGGATCCTTGGGCGCTAGAAATAGTTTCTCAAGGTTATCTCCTGGAATTCAGGGTACTACCCCCAAGGGGAAGGTTCCACGGGTCTCAATTATCTTCGAACAGGCATTCTTACACTGTGTAGAAGACCTGTTAAGCATGGGAGTGATTCATCCTGTTCCATTAGGAGAACAAGGGATGGGTTTTTACTCCAACCTGTTCATAATTCCCAAAAAAGAGGGAACATTCAGACCTATTTTAGATCTCAAGATTCTAAACAAGTTTCTAAGGGTTTCATCATTCAAAATGGAAACCATTCGAACGATCCTTCCTACCATCCAGGAAGGTCAATTCATGACCACGGTGGACTTAAAGGATGCGTACCTACGTATTCCTATCCACAAGGAACATTTTCGGTTCCTAAGGTTCGCCTTTCTGGACAAGCATTACCTGTGGCACTTCCATTCGGATTAGCCACTGCTCCAAGGATTTTCACAAGGGTACTAGGGTCCCTTCTAGCGGTGCTAAGACCAAGGGGCATTGCAGTAGTACCTTACTTGGACGACATCCTGATTCAAGTGTCGTCTCTGTCAAAAGCAAGGGCTCATACGGACATTGTCCTAGCCTTTCTCAGATCTCACAGGTGGAAAGTGAACATAGAAAAAAGTTCTCTGTCCCCGTCAACAAGAGTTCCCTTCTTGGGAACAATAATAGTTTCCTTAGAAATTAAGGTTTTTCTGACAGAGGCCAGAAAATCAAAACTTCTAAGCTCTTGTCAGGTACTTCATTCTGTTCTTCTTCCTTCCATAGCGCAGTCCATGGAAGTAATAGGGTTGATGGTTGCGGCAATGGACATAGTTCCTTTTGCACAAATTCATCTAAGACCATTGCACCTGGGCATGCTCAGACAGTGGAATGGGGATTATACAGACTTGTCTCCGACGATACAAGTAGATCAAATAACCAGAGATTCACTCCGTTGGTGGCTGACCCTGGACAACCTGTCACAGGGAATGAGCTTCCGCAGACCAGAATAGGTCATTGTCACGACCGACGCCAGTCTGGTGGGCTGGGGCGCGGTCTGGGAACCCCTGAAAACTCAGGGTCTATGGTTTCGGGAAGACTCTCTTCTCCCGATAAACATAATGGAACTGAGAGCGATATTCAATGCTCTCAAGGCTTGGCCTCGACTAGCAAAGGCCAAATTCATAAGGTTTCAATCAGTCATCATGACGACTGTTACATATATCAACCATCAGGGGGTAACAAGGAGTTCCCTGGCGATGGAGGAGCATCCGGGGGAGTGGGAACTCCATCTGGAAATCTTTGCCCAAATAACTCAATTATGGGGCATTCCAGACTTGGTTCTGATGGCCTCTCGTCAGAACTTCATGGTCCCTTGTTACGGGTCCAAATCCAGGGATCCCAAGGCGACTCTATTGGATACAATAGTAGCACCTTGGATCTTCAACCTAGCTTATGTATTCCCACCGTTTCCTCTCATTCCCAGGCTGGTAGCCAGGATCAATCTGGAGAGGGCTTCGGTGACCTTGATAGTTCCTGTGTGGCCACGCAGGACTTGGTATGCAGACCTGGTGAATGTGTCATCGGCTCCACCATGGAAGCTACCTTTGAGACAGGACCTTCTTATTCAGGGTCCATTCGAACATCCGAATCTGGTTTTCCTCCAACTGACTGCTTGGAGTTTGAACGCTTGATTTTATCAAAGCGTGGGTTTTCAGATTCTGTAATAGATACTCTTATTCAGGCTAGAAAGCCTGTAACTAGAAAAATTTACCATAATATATGGAAAAAATATATCTGTTGGTGTGAATCTAAAGGATTCCCATGGAACAAGATAAAAATTCCTAAGATTCTTTCCTTTCTACAAGAAGGTTTGGAGAAAGGATTTTCTGCGAGTTCTCTGAAGGGACAGATCTCTGCTTTATCTGTTTTACTTCACAAAAGGCTGGCAGCTGTGCCAGACGTTTAAGCTTTTGTTCAGGCTCTGGTTAGAATCAAGCCTGTTTACAGACCTTTGACTCTTCCCTGGAGTCTTAATCTAGTTCTTTCAGTTCTTCAAGGGGTTCCGTTTGAACCCTTACATTCCATAGATATTAAGTTATTATCTTGGAAAGTTTTGTTTTAGGTTGCAATTTCTTCCGCTAGAAGAGTTTCTGAGTTATCTGCTCTGCAGTGTTCTCCGCCCTATCTGGTCCATGCAGATAAGGTGGTTTTTACGTACTGAGCCTGGTTTTCTTCCAAAGGTTGTTTCCAACAAAAATATTAACCAGGAGATAGTTGTACCTTCTTTGTGTCCGAATCCAGTTTCATAGAAGAAACGTTTTTTACACAATTTGGACGTTGTCCGTGCTCTAAAATTCTATTTAGATGCTACAAAGGATTTCAGACAAACATCTTCCTTGTTTGTTGTTTATTCTGGTAAAAGGAGAGGTCAAAAAGCAACTTCTACCTCTCTATCTTTTTGGCTTAAAAGCATCTTCAGATTGGCTTATGAGACTGCCGGACGGCAGCCTCCTGAAAGAATCACAGCTCATTCCACTAGGGCCGTGGCTTCCACATGGGCCTTTAAGAACGAGGCTTCTGTTGATCAGATATGTAAGGCAGCGACTTGGTCTTCACTGCACACTTTTACCAAATTTTACAAATTTGATACTTTTGCTTCTTCTGAGGCTATTTTTGGGAGAAAGGTTTTGCAAACCGTGGTGCCTTCCATCTAGGTGACCTGATTTTCTCCCTCCCATCATCCGTGTCCTAAAGCTTTGGTATTGGTTCCCACAAGTAAGGATGACGCCGTGGACCGGACACACCTATGTTGGAGAAAACAGAATTTATGTTTACCTGATAAATTACTTTCTCCAACGGTGTGTCCGGTCCACGGCCCGCCCTGGTTTTTTAATCAGGTCTGATGATTTATTTTCTTTAACTACAGTCACCACGGTATCATATGATTTCTCCTATGCAAATATTCCTCCTTTACGTCGGTCGAATGACTGGGGAAGGCGGAGCCTAGGAGGGATCATGTGACCAGCTTTGCTGGGCTCTTTGCCATTTCCTGTTGGGGAAGAGAATATCCCACAAGTAAGGATGACGCCGTGGACCGGACACACCGTTGGAGAAAGTAATTTATCAGGTAAACATAAATTCTGTTTTTTCATTGCTTCTGGTTGCTAGAAGCTTGTTCTTTGGCATTTTTTCCCATTCCTGAAACTGTCATTTAAGGAATTTGATCAATTTTGCTTTATATGTTGTTTTTTCTCTTACATATTGCAAGATGTCTCACGTTGCATCTAAGTCAGAAGATACTACAGGAAAATCGCTGTCTAGTGCTGGATCTACCAAAGCTAAGTGTATCTGCTGTAAACTTTTGGTAGCTATTTCTCCGGCTGTTGTTTGTATTAATTGTCATGACAAACTTGTTAATGCAGATAATATTTCCTTTAGTAAAGTACCATTGTCTGTTGCAGTTCCTTCAACATCTAAGGTGCAGAATGTTCCTGATAATATAAGAGATTTTGTTTCTGAATCCATCAAGAAGGCTATGTCTGTTATTTCTCCTTCTAGTAAACGTAAAAAATCTTTTAAAACTTCTCTCCCTACAGAGGAATTTTTAAATGAACATCATCATTCTGATTCTGATGACTCTTCTGGTTCAGAGGATTCTGTTTCAGAGATTGATGCTGATAAATCTTCATATTTATTTAAAATGGAATTTATTCGTTTTTTACTTAAAGAAGTACTAATTGCTTTAGAAATAGAGGATTCTGGTCCTCTTGATACTAATTCTAAACGTTTAGATAAGGTATTTAAATCTCCTGTGGTTATTCCAGAAGTTTTTCCTGTTCCTAATGCTATTTCTGCAGTAATTTCCAAAGAATGGGATAAATTGGGTAATTCATTTACTCCTTCTAAACGTTTTAAGCAATTATATCCTGTACCGTCTGACAGGTTAGAATTTTGGGACAAAATCCCTAAAGTTGATGGGGCTATTTCTACCCTTGCTAAACGTACTACCATTCCTACGTCAGATGGTACTTCGTTTAAAGATCCTTTAGATAGGAAAATTGAATCCTTTCTAAGAAAAGCTTATCTGTGTTCAGGTAATCTTCTTAGACCTGCTATATCATTGGCTGATGTTGCTGCAGCTTCAACTTTTTGGTTGGAAACTTTAGCGCAACAAGTAACAAATCATGATTCTCATGATATTATTATTCTTCTTCAGCATGCTAATAATTTTATCTGTGATGCCATTTTTGATATTATCAGAGTTGATGTCAGGTTTATGTCTCTAGCTATTTTAGCTAGAAGAGCTTTATGGCTTAAGACTTGGAATGCTGATATGGCTTCTAAATCAACTCTACTTTCCATTTCTTTCCAGGGTAACAAATTATTTGGTATCTCAACTGTTACTGGTGGGAAAGGAACTTTTTTACCACAGGATAAAAAATCTAAAGGTAAAAACAGGGCTAATAATCGTTTTCGTTCCTTTCGTTTCAACAAAGAACAAAAGCCTGATCCTTCATCCTCAGGAGCAGTTTCAGTTTGGAAACCATCTCCAGTCTGGAATAAATCCAAGCCTGCTAGAAAGGCAAAGCCTGCTTCTAAGTCCACATGAAGGTGCGGCCCTCATTCCAGCTCAGCTGGTAGGGGGCAGGTTACGTTTTTTCAAAGAAATTTGGATCAATTCTGTTCACAATCTTTGGATTCAGAACATTGTTTCAGAAGGGTACAGAATTGGTTTCAAGATGAGACCTCCTGCAAAGAGATTTTTTCTTTCCCGTGTCCCAGTAAATCCAGTGAAAGCTCAAGCATTTCTGAATTGTGTTTCAGATCTAGAGTTGGCTGGAGTAATTATGCCAGTTCCAGTTCCGGAACAGGGGATGGGGTTTTATTCAAATCTCTTCATTGTACCAAAGAAGGAGAATTCCTTCAGACCAGTTCTGGATCTAAAAATATTGAATCGTTATGTAAGGATACCAACGTTCAAGATGGTAACTGTAAGGACTATCTTGCCTTTTGTTCAGCAAGGGAATTATATGTCCACAATAGATTTACAGGATGCATATCTGCATATTCTGATTCATCCAGATCATTATCAGTTCCTGAGATTCTCTTTTCTGGACAAGCATTACCAGTTTGTGGCTCTACCGTTTGGCCTAGCTACAGCTCCAAGAATTTTTACAAAGGTTCTCGGTGCCCTTCTGTCTGTAATCAGAGAACAGGGTATTGTGGTATTTCCTTATTTGGACGATATCTTGGTACTTGCTCAGTCTTTACATTTAGCAGAATCTCATACGAATCGACTTGTGTTGTTTCTTCAAGATCATGGTTGGAGGATCAATTTACCAAAAAGTTCATTGATTCCTCAGTCAAGGGTAACCTTTCTGGGTTTCCAGATAGATTCAGTGTCCATGACTCTGTCTTTATCAGACAAGAGACGTCTAAAATTGATTTCAGCTTGTCGAAACCTTCAGTCACAATCATTCCCTTCGGTAGCCTTATGCATGGAAATTCTAGGTCTTATGACTGCTGCATCGGACGCGATCCCCTTTGCTCGTTTTCACATGCGACCTCTTCAGCTCTGTATGCTGAATCAATGGTGCAAGGATTACACAAAGATATCTCAATTAATATCTTTAAAACCGATTGTTCGACACTCTCTAACGTGGTGGACAGATCACCATCGTTTAATTCAGGGGGCTTCTTTTGTGCTTCCGACCTGGACTGTAATTTCAACAGATGCAAGTCTCACAGGTTGGGGAGCTGTGTGGGGATCTCTGATGGCACAAGGAGTTTGGGAATCTCAGGAGGTGAGATTACCGATCAATATTTTGGAACTCCGTGCAATTTTCAGAGCTCTTCAGTTTTGGTCTCTTCTGAAGAGAGAATCGTTCATTTGTTTTCAGACAGACAATGTCACAACTGTGGCATACATCAATCATCAAGGAGGGACTCACAGTCCTCTGGCTATGAAAGAAGTATCTCAAATTTTGGTTTGGGCGGAATCCAGCTCCTGTCTAATCTCTGCGGTTCATATCCCAGGTGTAGACAATTGGGAAGCGGATTATCTCAGTCGCCAAACGTTGCATCCGGGCGAATGGTCTCTTCACCCAGAGGTATTTCTTCAGATTGTTCAAAGGTGGGAACTTCCAGAAATAGATCTGATGGCGTCTCATCTAAACAAGAAACTTCCCAGATATCTGTCCAGATCCCGGGATCCTCAGGCGGAGGCAGCGGATGCATTATCACTTCCTTGGAAGTATCATCCTGCCTATATCTTTCCGCCTCTAGTTCTTCTTCCAAGAGTAATCTCCAAGATTCTGAAGGAATGCTCGTTTGTTCTGCTGGTAGCTCCGGCATGGCCTCACAGGTTTTGGTATGCGGATCTTGTCCGGATGGCCTCTTGCCAACCGTGGACTCTTCCGTTAAGACCAGACCTCCTGTCACAAGGTCCTTTTTTCCATCAGGATCTGAAATCCTTAAATTTAAAGGTATGGAGATTGAACGCTTGATTCTTGGTCAAAGAGGTTTCTCTGACTCTGTGATTAATACTATGTTACAGGCTCGTAAATCTGTATCTAGAGAGATATATTATAGAGTCTGGAAGACTTATATTTCTTGGTGTCTTTCTCATCATTTTTCTTGGCATTCTTTTAGAATACCGAGAATTTTACAGTTTCTTCAGGATGGTTTAGATAAGGGTTTGTCTGCAAGTTCCTTGAAAGGACAAATCTCTGCTCTTTCTGTTCTTTTCCACAGAAAGATTGCTATTCTTCCTGATATTCATTGTTTTGTACAAGCTTTGGTTCGTATAAAACCTGTCATTAAGTCTATTTCTCCTCCTTGGAGTTTGAATTTGGTTCTGGGAGCTCTTCAAGCTCCTCCCTTTGAACCTATGCATTCATTGGACATTAAATTACTTTCTTGGAAAGTTTTGTTCCTTTTGGCCATCTCTTCTGCCAGAAGAGTTTCTGAATTATCTGCTCTTTCTTGTGAGTCTCCTTTTCTGATTTTTCATCAGGATAAGGCGGTGTTGCGAACTTCTTTTGAATTTTTACCTAAAGTTGTGAATTCCAACAACATTAGTAGAGAAATTGTGGTTCCTTCATTATGTCCTAATCCTAAGAATTCTAAGGAGAAATCATTGCATTCTTTGGATGTTGTTAGAGCTTTGAAATATTATGTTGAAGCTACTAAATCTTTCCGAAAGACTTCTAGTTTATTTGTTATCTTTTCCGGTTCTAGAAAAGGCCAGAAAGCTTCTGCTATTTCTTTGGCATCTTGGTTGAAATCTTTAATTCATCTTGCCTATGTTGAGTCGGGTAAAACTCCGCCTCAGAGGATTACAGCTCATTCTACCAGGTCAGTTTCTACTTCCTGGGCGTTTAGGAATGAAGCTTCGGTTGATCAGATTTGCAAAGCAGCAACTTGGTCCTCTTTGCATACTTTTACTAAATTCTACCATTTTGATGTATTTTCTTCTTCTGAAGCAGTTTTTGGTAGAAAAGTACTTCAGGCAGCGGTTTCAGTCTGAATCTTCTGCTTATGTTTTTCATTAAACTTTATTTTGGGTGTGGATTATTTTCAGCAGAAATTGGCTGTCTTTATTTTATCCCTCCCTCTCTAGTGACTCTTGTGTGGAAAGATCCACATCTTGGGTAATCATTATCCCATACGTCACTAGCTCATGGACTCTTGCTAATTACATGAAAGAAAACATAATTTATGTAAGAACTTACCTGATAAATTCATTTCTTTCATATTAGCAAGAGTCCATGAGGCCCGCCCTTTTTTTGTGGTGGTTATGATTTTTGTATAAAGCACAATTATTCCAATTCCTTATTTTATATGCTTTCGCACTTTTTTATCACCCCACTTCTTGGCTATTCGTTAAACTGAATTGTGGGTGTGGTGAGGGGTGTATTTATAGGCATTTTGAGGTTTGGGAAACTTTGCCCCTCCTGGTAGGAATGTATATCCCATACGTCACTAGCTCATGGACTCTTGCTAATATGAAAGAAATGAATTTATCAGGTAAGTTCTTACATAAATTATGTTTTTGGACTTGACTGTCCCTTTAACCCCTTAACGACCAAGGACGTACGCCACACGTCCTCAAAAACAATCCAGTTAATGACCGAGGACGTGTGGCGTACGTCCTTGGTCTGGAAAGCAGCTGGAAGCGATCCTGCTCGCTTCCAGCTGCTTTCCGGTTATTGCAGTGATGCCTCGATATGGAGGCATCCTGCAATAACCCCCCTTGGCCATCCGATGCAGAGAGAGCCACTCTGTGGCCCTCTCTGCACCGGACATCGATGGCCGGTATCGTTGGTGGGTGGGAGCTTACGTGGGAGGCGGGTGGGCGGCCATCGGTGCTCTATGTGGAGTGGAGGGGGGCGGGGGCGGGAGCTGCGGGGGGCGCTCACGGGAGCACGCGCGTGCACGGGGTGGTGGGCGGGCGCGTGCAAGGGGCGGGAGCGGGTGGGAACCGCTACACTACAGAAAAAAAAAAAGTTGAAAAAACAAATACACTAAAATGCAATCTAAGTGTCCTGGAAGGGGTTGGGGGTTGGTCTCGGTGGGGGGGGAAAGCTAAACTACAGAAAAGGGAATTTTAAAAAAAAAGGCACATTTTGTTACAAAACTGGGTACTGGCAGACAGCTGCCAGTACCCAAGATGGCGCCCATTATTGCAGAGGGGAAGGGTTAGAGAGCAGTTTGGTGGGGGATCAGTGAGGTTGGGGTCTAAGGGGGGATCCTACACATCAGCATATGTAAATATGCTTTTTTTTTTTTTTTTAAACGGCCAAATACCTTTTATTTTAGTACTGGCAGAGTTTCTGCCAGTACTTAAGATGGCGGGGACAATTGTGGGGTGGGGGTGGGAAGAGAGCTGTTTGGGAGGGATCAGGGGGTCTGATGTTTCAGGTGGGAGGCTGAGCTCTACACTAAAGCTAAAATTAACCCTGCAAGCTCCCTACAAGCTACATAATTAACCCCTTCACTGCTAGCCATAATACACGTGTGATGCGCAGCGGCATTAAGAGGCCTTCTAATTACCAAAAAGCAATGCCAAAGCCATATATGTCTGCTATTTCTGAACAAAGGGGATCCCAGAGAAGCATTTACAACCATTTGTGCCATAATTGCAGAAGCTGTTTGTAAATAATTTCAGTGAGAAACCTAAAATTGAGAAAAAATTAACGTTTTTTTTAATTTGATCGCATTTAGCGGTGAAATGGTGGCATGAAATATACCAAAATTGGCCTAGATCAATACTTGGGGTTGTCTACTACACTACACTAAAGCTAAAACTACCCCAAAAAGCTCCCTACATGCTCCCTAATTAACCCCTTCACTGCTGGGCATAATACACGTGTGGTGCGCAGTGGCATTTAGCGACCTTCTAATTACCAAAAAGCAACACCAAAGTCATATATGTCTGCTATTTCTGAACAAAGGGGATCCCAGAGAAGAATTTACAACCATTTATGCCATAATTGCACAAGCTGTTTGTAAATAATTTAAGTTAGAAACCAAAAGTTTGTGAAAAAATTTGTGAAAAATGAACGATTTTTTCTATTTGATTGCATTTGGCAGTGAAATGGTGGCATGAAATATACCAAAATGGGCCTAGATCAATACTTTGGGTTGTCTACTAAAAAAATATATATACATGTCAAGGGATATTCAGGGATTCCTGACAGATATCAGTGCTCTAATGTAACTATCGCTAATTTTGAAAAGAAATGGTTTGGAAATAGCAAAGTGCTACTTGTATTTATGGCCCTATAGTTTACAAAAAAAGCAAAGAACATGTAAACATTGGGTATTTCTAAACTCAGGACAAAATTTAGAAACTATTTAGCATGGGTGTTTTTTGGTGGTTGTAGATGTGTAACAGATTTTGGGGGTCAAAGTTAGAAAAAGTGTGTTTTTTTCCATTTTTTCCTCATATTTTATAATTTTTTTTATAGTAAATTATAAGATATGATGAAAATAATGGTATCTTTAGAAAGTCCATTTAATGGCGAGAAAAACGGTATATAATATGTGTGGGTACAGTAAATGAGTAAGAGGAAAATTACAGCTAAACACAAACACCTCAAAAATGTAAAAATAGCCTTGGTCCCAAACGGACAGAAAATGGAAAAGTGCTGTGGTCATTAAGGGGTTAATGTCCATTTAAGTAATGAAATATGAAAGGCTTAATTGTTAGCACATTTTGTCTAGCAACATGTTTATTGCACTTAAATCATTTTAGTCCTGGCAATTATGACTTTCTGCTTCCTGTTTTGTTCTCAGAGATGTGTTCTGCAGTTTGACAGATGTGCTGGTGTATTGACTTTTACCACTGGAATTTTACAGTCCTTAAATTCAATACTTATCTCTTATATTCAATACTCTCTCTTAACTTAGTAAGTGATTAAATTGACCCAAGCACACAGACACCCCATCCTATTACCTCTGGATTTCCGCATTCTGCAGAGCTTCAATTTTTTTATAAAATTTCACCGTGAGCAGACCCATTAACCTAAGAAACATCTGCAGTCGTTGACATTAATCTTAAATTCAGGGAGTTTCTGCCCAAACCAGATCTCTTTTGGAAGTTAAGAGATATTCATTTCTAAACACACTGGCATTTAATATTATATTCCTCAAACTACCTGTATTGCATCACCTAGAAAAGTTGAATTTGTTTATTTCATTTTTAGAAACATAGACATTTTGCAGTTGCAGCCATGATTAATAAAATACTGACTTCTAGCCACAGAAATGAAGCCCAGTGCTCAGACAGAAGACATAAGCTCTGAAGATGTTCCAAGTAAACAGAATTTGTTGGAATGGGTAAACCCTGATTGAACCCACATAAATAGATATCACATCAGGTTGAGTAAAGTTTTTGTCTCTCACAAATGCATCTATCTTAAAGTGATGGCAAATCCTATCATTTTTGAAACGCTAGGATTTACCAGTGCAACAAATAAAGGGGACTTTAAGTCATGACGTATTAAAAACTTCATGATAAATTCCTATATTAGCAGCGAGTTTATGCAGAGCTGAGCACCTCCGGCCGCCCACGGCAAAATGCTGTTTCATCAATGAGGTGATGTTTTCACCTCTTAACCAATAGCATGCAAGCCATCCGGCATAATGCAGATTGGCCATCACGGGTATTGGCTAAGAGGTGGAAACGTCACCTCATTTAAAAATTAGAGTTTTGTCATGGGCGGCCGGAGTTGCTAAGCGTGGCATAAACGTGTTGCAAATAAAGGAACTTTCAGCATGAAGTTTTTATTTGTAGCACTGGTAAAACCCAGCGTTTAAAATATGCACACATTGTGGGTGGTATGAGTTTATTAACTCTTGCATAAGGGCTTTGATACAGCTTCAGCTTAGGACAGGGCTAAACAAATTTGTTCAAAATGTAGGAGCCAGCCCATAAATTTAGGAGCCTGAAACCTATGTACAACCCTATGAGATATTATTTATATATATATATATATATATATATATATATATATATATATATATATATATAATGTTCATAGATAAATATGTATATATGCAAACGTGTGTGTGCATGTGTATATATGCATACATATAGTACACACACATTTATTATATAATAACACAATAAAAGTTGGATTTGTGTTTTACAGCTGCAAGGCCTAGAAAAGATCCAGCTTCACCAAGCTAAATTTTATGTGCGGTTTGTGGTGGCTGGCAGGGAAGTGGGGGGCATCCTTGGGTGTCTTAACTAGGACGCAAAGACCTAATTTTAAGGCACTAGTGGCTCTCTGGTGCCTTGGTTTGTCAAGCCCTGACAAAGGACAATATCCAGTTAAAGATATATATATAAGATATCCTTTGGTTAAACAGCATATCTTTGATCATAACAAAGAATATAACCATGGAGCCAAATACTTCAAGAGAACATATTTGTAAAGCAAACATACATTTCTCTTATTAATCTATTCTTGAGTTCACATACACAACCTCTGTTGTACAATTTCTACTTCAGAAGAGATGGCAAACAGAAAGCAAGCAAAGAATCCACGCCCAAAGCTAATATCCTGGAGATAAGAGAAAAATACTCTCCAGGTAAGTACATTTGAGAAACAATGTACAATTAGTTAAAGGGGCACTGAAGTCAAAATTAAACTTTTCTGCTTAAATTGGAAGAGTCCACAGCTGCATTCATTACTTTTCAGAATTCAGAACCTGGCCACCAGGAGGAGGCAAAGACACCCCTGCCAAAGGCTTAAATACCTCCCCCACTTCCCTCATCTCCCAGTCATTCTTTGCCTTTTATCTCAGGAGGTTGACAGAGAAGTGTCATGGAGGGTAGTACTCTTCGAAATGGGACTGGAGTTTTAAGTAATCCTGTCAGCCTCTCAGTGAGAGCATGGGTGAAAGTTAGAGTCTGGGGATGCAGGAAGAGTCTTTCTGTGAAACAATCCCAACTCATATTAACAGCTTCTGGGCAATCGGCGTTGACGAGTTTCGCTGCCTGCCTTTATTCACTCAAGTCCATGTCAGAAGCGAAGCTACTATCTGTCACACTTCAAGGGCCGTGTTCCTGTTCCACGGAGTAGATTCCGGTAAGATTGTTTCATTTTATTTCGATATGTGAATGTAATGTTAATGAAAGAAGTCAGGGTCTCAGTGGGGACTCCTTTATCTTACGGAATCAAGGGTTAATATCTCCTGAGGGGGGTTATTGAACAGGGGGGCCTTTAATCATGTTTGTTATGTGATTTTGTCTGCTATTGTGTAGTGATACTTGGGCTTATGGCTATTTGGACATAACGGCCTTATTTCATCAGTTTGCGCGGTCCTAGGGACTGGCGCATTTTTTGGCTGACACGATGCACCTCGTGACCTGGTGTGGTCACGTTGTATTCCATTTCCGCACCTTGACCGAGTGGCGACGGAGAGAGTCTGTTCGCTAGTTGTTTGGTTCACAGGAGGTGGGGAGTGCCCCAGCCATTGGAGGTGTAAGGTGCCATTAGTGTTTGTCCATAATTGCAATCTCCAAGTTATGGAGGATTCAGATTTTTTGGAGACGGATATCTCCGTTTCGGAGTATACATCTTGCGAAGAGTATGAAATGGCCATGGTTATCCATGCCCATCAGTTAGGTTCCGATTGCCGTTCTAGAGTACTCTCTTCCCCCGAATCAGGCAATTTAGAGTGCGTTGAGCCATCCGCCCCTGAGAATTCCATGTCCCGTGAGGCGCATGCTCCAGAACCTTCTTTTGCTACACAAGCAGGTGTCCCTATGGCCGTTACTCCTTCTCCAGAAGGCGGCTTGTTTCCTCCAGAGGATACAGCATGGTTCCGCATGGCCATATCTATGACACTGGCACATTTATATCTTCCTAGTGAGGTATTTTTGAGATACTGTCCGTGTTCTGTTAACCGGGGTTTGTTGGGCGTGGGATCGCCTGAGTCAGGTAGACCTTCTAGGGAAGCGATGGCCTCTGAGGCTTCAGGGGCCCCACCCTCTGGGCCGGGGTCATCCATTGACCCAGCAGGGGAACATTTTGCCTTCCGTTATAGACTGGCACGTCTTCGTGTTTTACTAAGGCATGTTTAGGTAGTGCTGGAAGATTCCAGCCCTACTGGGCCGAGGGATCCTCGGTCTTCTGTGCCGGATGGCAAAATAGATTAGACGTGTGGGGATGAAGCAATCTCTTTAACGTCTCCATTTTTCTTTTCTTTTAAGTATCTGTTCCAGTTTTGAGCTTGGGCCTCTAATCGGCTGGTCCGGTTGGCATGCCGTTTTCTTTGGGCGTTCACCCTCGGGTGTTGCCTTCATTTTATTTCATCCGGTTAGGATATATTTGATTTGTTTTATGAAGCTCATGTCTGCTATAATTTTCCATTTTGGGAACATTTCTTCTCTGGAGCTAATACTTGTGATTTTGTAGCTTACTTAGAAGCTGCGCGTTTTCTTTATCAGAACTTAGTTATGATTATAGTTTATGTTTTCAATCCCTATGGGGCTTCGATTTTTCTTGGACCTTGGACAGTTCAGGTGTTCCTTGTACCAGGCAGGTACTGGTCGGGCACTAGCTGCTGTTTCTTAGGGTTCATGTCACCCACGTGGTGCTGGTGTTCTGGTTATCCTGTTGGGTGTTGAGTCGTTCACTTTGTTCGGAGTGTTCGTTTTATGTTTATTTATCCATTACTTGAGGGGGTGTTTTCGTTTCTTATACGTCAGCCTGCTCCTCGTCCTTGGTGTCGGAGGGATTGTATAGGTCTTCTGCCGTTCCTTATGTGGGGATCCGTCTATGACTCCTCGTGGGTTCTGGAGGTTTTTGGCCTTGGAACCGAGGTTCTCCATTCCAAAGGGGTTTGGAGGTCTGGATGACCGCAGGACAGTTGGGGTACCAGTTTGGATGACGATTTTCATTTCAATCTTTTCTTGTGGCCTAGGTTCAGGTATATCCGTCTCCCCTTTTTTCCAGTATATCGCATGCTCTCATAAGATGGAGCGCAGGGGTTGGGTTACTCCCCTTTTTTCCCTGGCAACCGCCTCTGGTCCGCTTCTCAGCAGGAGTTGCGGAGTTGTCTATGTTATTCCTGGTTTGGTACAGGGATTTCCGGGAGGCTGATCCTGTGAGGATCTTTGGCTCTCCAACTAAAGGGCTTGTTACGCTTGCCGGTGTAGCCTAGTGGGTTGCCCAGTTGCCCACATGGCTAAGGTTGCGTGTTTGAATCCAGCTATTGTGGTATGTTCACCATTATATGGAGCCCTGTCCCTGATAATCTCCGGGGTCCCTGGACTTGGAGTGTTGCACTCGAACCTCTAGGAGCTCTTGGTTTCTGGAGTTGCAAGCGGAGGGTCCAAGGTTCAGCTCCACCTCCAGGTGTGGTTTGCTATCTCTGAGGCCTGTCTAGATGTATTTCTATACACTTGGCCTGAGTCTCTTGCGAGCGTCTAATGTTCAAGGACATTGGGATGTGGAATGCACTACCTAGAGTGCCCTTCTCTGTATGAGGCAACTTGATGGTTCCTCTGGACATACGGCCTGTCACGGGTTTCGGGGGGTCTGGCTTAGGGCCATGTCTCTTGTCTAAAATTTTGGGGTCCGGGTCGCTGGACTCGATCCTGGGTAGTTCAGTTTCAAACCTCAGGGTTTAGAACGTCCGCTTGTCCCTTCGGGGGGTTGGTTTTTATCTCTCATGGGAGATTTAGTATCTGCATGAAGATTAGTTTGCTGCCTTTCAGGTGGATCTACGGTTGTCGCCAGCGGCAATTTTTGCATTTGAGGTTGTTTGTCTCAACTGAGCTGGTAGTAATGACTGTTGGTTTATTACTCAATGGTATTACCATTCTCTTGGGTCTCTTCGCCTTGCCTACAGCTGGAAAAGCGGTCCCCTTGGCTTTTGTCCTCTTGGAGAGGATTTTGGAAGTATACAGTTTCCATGGAAACCCTGTGGGTCCTTATCTTCTCGTTCAAGGATTTTTTTTCTTCCCTCCTTGCATGTTGGATGTCAGGGGGGCTGGCTCTGGTACTAGGGTAGAGACTTGAAATCTTCAAAAAAGGTTTTAGAAGACAGCACCTCAATATATTTGGCTTGTGGGGCACGGAACCCAGGATCTGCCTTGTCCTGCAGGTACTATTGTAGCTCAGTGCCCTATCTTCCCTTTTGGGAGTGTTCCTTCTTTAGAGACGGGAACTGTGTAAGGGTCCCGGGACCTGAGCACGTAGTATTTTGTTATGGATTCGTGGTAGCATGACCAGCTGCTAGTAATTGGTCAGATTGGTTCTCCGATGGGTTTGTTTCCTCTTAGGCGCTCTGTTCTCTCTTTGAGGCGGATGTTGCCAGCCCTTTTTTGGGTTGGGTCCGTTCCTCGGAGGGGGGGTCGGGGATCTGTCTGCTCTCTTGGGTCTGACTGTGTACTTTTTGTTGACCCTGTTATCCTTGCTGGTGGGGGTGTTCACATGTGTTCCATCCTCTGCTGGTTGCATTGCTGCTGGGGCCTGGGATTTCCTGGTCAGGAGTTACAGTCGTGTATTCGGCATTCTCTGTGGGATGGGGTCCCATGATGACTTAGGGTCAGCTTTGCTGCCCTGGAGCTGGAACTCGCGAGTTCTGTCAGTTGTGGTTCTGTGTTTCACAGAGAGCCCTCTTTTTTTTCTGCTGGGTCAGTTAGTTTTTCCATCCTGTTGGTGGGCTCCGTGTTTTTCCTTCGGTCCTGATATGGGTTTCCTACCTATATGTGTTTAGTTTTAGCGGTTGTGTCTGCAAGACAAGGGTTCTGTGGGGAGCTTGTGGCTTTCAGGCTGTGGTGCTCTTCGAATGTTTAATATCCCTTTAAAATGTTAATTATTTTTAAAAAATCACACCTTTTGTTCTATATATAAAATAATGAAAAGTTTGGATCTGCTAAATCTCATGAAAAAAAGATCTATATGGAGCCTATCTATCAAGTTCCGTATGGAGCTTGAGGGCCCTTGTTTCTGGCGAGCCTTCAGGCTCGCCAGAAACACCAGTTATGAAGCAGCGGTCTAAAGACTGCTGCTCCATAACCTGTCCACCTGCTCTGAGGAGGCGGACAGACATCGCCGCAATTCAACCCGATCGAATATGATCGGGTTGATTGACACCCCCTGCTAGCGGCCAATCTGCAGGGGGAGACGTTGCGCCAGCAGTTCACAATAGCTGCTAATGCAATGATGAATGCGGAGAGCGTATTGCTCTCCGCATTCAGCGATGTCTGTCGGACATGATCCGCTGATCGGATCATGTCGGACAGACATTTAATAAATAGGCCCCTATGTGTGAATTTGTTGCTGAATACCTACAGTAGGGCTTAAATGTGAGCATCATCTAAAAAACTGCAAAATAGCTCAGCAAAGGGGTGGAAATGGCTCAGCAGTTAGACATAAAAATGAATGTTAGATAATGCTGTACTATGTGCAGAATTATGTAACATTAACTTAGCGATACATGCAAAAAAATAAAGAATTTTGTGAGATTTAAGCACCGCAAAGCTATACTTACCTTGTGTTCTTCTGCAGCCTCTTCTGATCCCGTCTTATTTGAAAAATGCGTCACGGCTGCCATGTCCTATCACAGTACGTCCAATAGCTACATTGAACTAAATGTACAATGCTCCCACACTTGTTAAAGCAGCCGATAGCTTTAGCCAGCACGGGAGCGCTGTACCTTTATTGCAATGGTGTTATTGAGCGCGCTTTAATAGGACAGTGCGCCCGTGACGCATTTTTCAAAAAAGACAGGATCAGAATAGGCTGGTGAAGAAGGCAAGGTAAGCATTGCTTTGTGTGCTTAAATCTCACAAAATTCTTTAATTTTTTGCAGGTATCATTAAATGTTATATAGTGCAGAATTATGTAACATTAATTTTTACGTTTACTATTTTTAGTTTATCTATAATGTCATGCTTAAAACGTCAGTTTTCAGAATGTTACATATCTGTTTACATACACTGAGTTATACAAATTAGGGTAAACGCACAGTGATTGATGATAATTATATCCTTTCCATTTGCAAAATTACTTATCACTACTTAAGTGGTATTCAACCTGATATTGTTTTGACAGACTGTCAATCAACTTCATTTTTTCTTTGTCTACTTCTTATATAAGCTTTTATGTTTTCTTGTATTGTGTTTGTGTACAGAAATAGAACTAAATACCAGGGTTAAACCACTTGGAATGCACTGCTTATTATATAAATAAAATAATTTGATACCTTTTTTGTAAAGGGACAATTATGCTTTTGCCGCAATTGTATATTACAATCCTTCTTGTTTCCAAACCCACCATGTGACTTGTTATTCTTGTCCAGTCATGGTGGGCTACTTGGGTTGGAGTAGCCTAACATCCTACTGGTTGTAGACTCGTACCCAGGCATGCACAATTGATTATCATCCCCATCACGCATGGGCACTGAACTGGTGATGTAACCACCAATATAATAGTTCTGATCGCTAGAGCACCCGTACTAGAGGCTCAGATCTGCAAAAGGATCCACAAGTTTGTGAGCCTGCTGTGTAGGGTAAATAGCCAGTCGCAGCAATAGAAAAACTCTCGTCAAAGCAATGTTACAGGCAATGTGCACAATTTGCAACATTGGACCTTTCTTTTACATGTAGCGCTGCAGAATCTGTTGGCGCTCTACAAATAACCGATAATAATAATAATAATAATAATAAGGTCGTCCTTAGTTAGCATCCCAGCATTTCATGGTTTAGAACAACCTCTGGTAAAGCCAGGCAGCTGCTTTAAAGGGACATTATTGTTAAAATTGAACTTTTAAAAGAATATTTTCCAATGTACTTGTCTTATCAAATGCACTTTGTTCTCTTGGTATTCCTTGTTGAAGAGCATATCAGCATATGCTCAACTGAATGCATGTGTCTTGAGAACTATATGTTAGCAGTTTTTGCAATAGTATAAAATGTTTCATTTTTCATATCTCACAGCTTTACAACAGTGTTTCTCGCCTCCAATCCTTAAAGGGACATAATACTCTAATGCTAAATCACTTGAAACCGATGCAGTATAACTGTAAAAAGCTGACAGGAAAATATCACCTGAGCATCTCTATGTAAAAAAGGAAGATATTTTACCTCACAATCTCCTCAGCTCAGCAGAGTAAGTTCTGTGTAAAAAGTTATACTCGGCTGCTCCCAGCTGCAGGTAAAAATAAAAAAAAATTGAAGAAATGAACAGCAGCCAATCAGCATCAGCAGCGCTGAGGTCATGAACTCTTACTGTGATCTCATGAGATTTTACTTAACTCTCATGAGATTTCATAGTAAGCTTCCTTTACCTGATTTTTGAAATAATATGAGAGTTCACGAGGCTCATCCTTTCAGCTGTCCCAGGACAGACACACTAAAATGCTGCTTAGAAATCCTTTACAATGGGAGGTGGCTACTGAGGAACTTTTGAGGTAAAATATCTTTCTTTTTTACATAGAGATGTTCAGGAGATATTTTCTAGTCAGCTTTTTACAGCTCTGCTGCATCACTTTCAAGTGTTTAAACATTTGGGTATTATGGCCCTTTAAATACGCCTAAAGGACCTAAAGCACAGGTGAAATAATCAGCTGGTCAATAACCATGGTTACTAACTTGCTCTCACCCATCAGCTGATTATTTCACCTGTGCTCTAGTTAAGATAAAATTAATATCTCGCCTGTTAGGGCCCCGGGTACTTGAGGACTGGAGTTGAGAATTACTGGTTTATCATATCTCATACTAAACCTGTGCATTTGGCTCTTTTCGAAGCCTAATTTCTTGTGAAAGTGCAGCACACTAAGATCTGTGCAAGTCCATATTTACTAAACACTATATAAATTTAATTCACCTTCCTTTTATCATGGGTGCTGCCATTATAGAACCTAGGGTACACTGCAGGTATCTGTAGGAGAGTTGCTGCACACATCCAAACAGGTCAGCACTGGATGTAGTGAAATGCAGATTTCAACATGGCGGCACCCACGACTAGAGGAAGGCAGTATAGGTGACTTTATAGGCCAAATAGGTGACCATCCTAATGCGTCACTCATGATGGGACCTCACAGAGGGGCATAGAAACAATGTGCTTTGTTTATTTTCTTTTAATGCCTTGTGATGTTAGTTTTTGGTAGTATAGTGGCCCAAAGGTCTCATTTTCTCTCATCTGTCCCTTATCTCACACTCTCCCCTCTCTATCTTTACTCTTTTCTCTTTCACTCTCCCTCTTTTCTCTTTCCCTCAGCTATTTCCCCCTCCTTTGTTTCTCTCTCTCTCTCCCTCCCTCTCTCCCTCCACTCTTTCTCTCATGTCTCTCACTAACTTCACTTTCTTTCCTCCTCTTTCAATTACTACTTCGCCTCTCTTCACTTTCTTCTCTCTTTTCAATCTCTCTCCCCCTCCTCTCGCTTCAATCTCACTCTGCCCTATCTCCCACTCTTCCTCCTTTCTCCCCCTCCTTTCTCTACTGTGATCTTACTCTCCATTTTCTCTTATGATTATAAAATGTATGTAGTCTTTAATGTCCCTTTAACAGGGCATAGTCCCTAGGGAAGGATCTCTGACTCTAAAACATTTCAGATACTTGATTCTAAATTAGCTTTTAAAATTTGAAGATGGTGATCTGTTAAGGCTTGCTAAATTCATCCTTTTGTAGGGTGAGAAGTGTCATCTTGTACATTGTAAGGGCTAATATTAGGGATGTGTAAGAACTGGAATGGGGTTAGTAGTGAGGTTGTTCATGTAATGAGGTATAAGGGCTTATATGTGGGAATTTCTTAAATCTGAGTTGAGGTGAGTACTGAGATTGAGGATGAAATGAGCACTGGGGTATGGATTAATGTTGGTATTGAGGTCCAAGATGAACTGAGCAGTGAGGTATGGGGAAAGGTTGTAATTGAAGTCCAGGATTAACTGAGAGCAGTGAGGTATGGGGTAAGGTTGGAAGTGAGGTCCAGGATAAACTAAGCAGTGAGGTATGGGGTAAGGCTGGTAGTGAAGTCCAGGATGAAAGCACTGAGGTATGTGGTAAGGCTGATAATGAGGTCCAGGATGAACTGAAAAGTGAGGTATGGGGAAAGGTTGGTAGTGAGGTCCCGGATTAAAGGAGAGCAGTGAGGTATGGGGAACAGTTGGTACTGAGGTCTAGGATGAACTGAACAGTGAGGTATGGGGTAAGGTTGGTAGTGAGTTCCAGAATGAACTGAAAAGTGAGGTATGGGGTACGGTTGGTGGTGAGGTCCAGGATGAACTGAACAGTGAGGTATGGTGTACCGTTGGTAGTGAGGTCCAGGATGAACTGAACAGTGAGGTATGGGATAAAGTTGGTAGTGAGGTCCAGGATGTACTGTTAGTGAGGTATGGGGTAAGGTTGATAGTGAGGTCCAGGATGTTGTCAGGGTTGTTTTTTCCCTGTTGTGTTTGCCATGTACTGCTGGCAGCCATTTTACTCACCTCTCTTCCTGACTATGGTGCATTGTGGGGGATGCTGCTCACTTCCTGCACTTGACAGGATGCAGTCTCAGAATTGTGATGTAATCACAATTATTTTAAGGGCCTCTGTTCAGTATGCATTGCCTTTGCATTGTCTCAGACCTGTTTGTGAGAGTTCCTGTGTATTACCTGGCTGCCTGACGTCCTTCCTGGTTCCTAATCCCTGACTTGTTCCTGACACTGCTGTTTTCCTTGTTCCTGATTTTGGCTCGTCTGACTATTCGCTTTGGCTCCTGACTCGGCTCGTCTGAATACCAGCTCTAGTTTTGACTCCTGGCTTGTTATTTGACTTGTGGACTTTTTATTATTTTTTGTTATTAATAAAGGTGTGATTATTTTTGCACTTCTCGTCTCAGTCTGATTCCTGGCACCCTGACCGATGTACTGTTAGTGAGGTATGGGGTGGAGTGAGATAAATGATCAGTGAGGTCTGGAAAATGGTCAGGAATAAAATGTGTTGTAATGTATATGGTCTTAGGCGCCACTTTATTAAAAGCTTTCCTCTTTCTCCTATCATGGCTGTCTGGCCTATTATAACTACCTCTTGTCTATCACTGAGTGTTTTTTCTTGATGTAGAATCTGGAATGTGTGCACTTGTAAAGGTTCCTAACTGTCCTTTAATCTATAGTTATGCTACAATAAAGGTATGTAACTCCGTGTTATATAACATATGCGTGCTTACATACAATCATCGTTACACATAAGAAGATAATTATATCATTTTTCTTTAGAATACTAACTATATACAATTGTAATAGAAAATAGTATTTTCTTCTGAACCTGTCACTCCGTTTCATTTATCATATGACTGGGTAAGAGAAAGTCATCTCTGAGCTTTCAGCAATTCTATTGTGTTGGGATCTTAAGGATGTTGCAATGAAACAACCGTATACCAGTTCATAACCACAAGAAGACAATTTAATTTACAAATGAACCAAATGAATCTGATTGGATCTGGGCACACTGTATGTTTTACGAAAATAATAGTATATGGTTGCACCATCCAAATTGCAATATTTTATTTCATAAAGATAGGAAATGCAAACTGCATCTTTCAATCCACCGTTAAGGGACATGAAACTCAATTTTTTTTTCTTTCATGATTTAGAAAGAGCATGCAATTTCAAACAACTTTCCAATATATTTCTATTATCTAATTTGTTTCATTCTCTTGATATAATTTGTTGAAAAGCATATCTAAATAGGCTCAGCAGCTGCTGGTTGGTGGCTGCACATAGATGCCTCGTGTGATTGGCTCACCCATGTGCATTGCTATTTCGCCAACAAAGGATATCTTAAAGAATGAAGCAAAATTGATAATAGAAGTGAATTGGAATGTTGTTTGAAATTGTATTCTTTATCTGAATCTTGAAATAGATTGTTTGGGTTTCATGTCCCTTAATCATGCTGTGTCCCAAAAATCCTTTTTTATTAAAAAATAAATAAATTAAAAAAAAAAAAAAAAGCTTACTTTATTACGGGGTTAAATAAGTATTAAAGTGCACCCCAGCTGTTGTAACTTGAATGTGAGTGCTGGATATAATTGGAAAAATACTATATATCATCTGTCCTCTTTGGTAGAAATAGCCATCCAGATGCTTCATTAGCAACCAAATGTGGAAGAAGGCATTTGGCTCTTTTCGGAGCTGGCTAACTAAGCATCCGAATGCCTATGCCTACTTTATACATTTGATATAAAATACATTGATAAATTGTGCTCACAGTATCTATAATGTAAATTTACCTACAGAAGCAATCAGGATTGTTCTCAGAGCAATAGCATTTTAACAGCCAGAGTTTCAGGAATAGGTGGTCCATCCAGTTATAGATTTAGGTGGCAATCAGTGCAGGAACCTCACACACACACATATAAGCACCTATTACCCAATCCAATATGTCTATAATTTACAAGACCACAATGATGTTGTTTTTTTTTGGTGGGATAAAAAAAACTAATTTATTGGGTCACTAAATGACAATATGGCAGGTACTATTCTAGTTTTCACATCATTCAAAACATGACGAATTTAATGTGCATTGCTGGCAATAGTGTATTAATTGAAGGATTACTATTTACAAATAGAGTAGGGGGTACGATAATTTCCAGCGACATCAGCTTGTGCTAAAGCTTATAAAGATCACTAGTGCAACAACAGCTTAAGTATCTATATCCCTGCCACTACTATGGGTTACCGTTCCACCTTCATTCAGCCTCTTCTTACTGTGCAATGCTTACCACTAAAAATAACCCCACAGCTAGAGCACAAAAAGAAAAGGATAATTAATGTGTAACTTGTAAGAAAAAGAGGATAAATCTAATATTTGGTGCTTTATTCCTAACCAGATTTGTGTACTATCAGTCTGCGGAGCTTGAGCAAGTGGGGTGGTTCACTAAGCAGCAATAAAATACCAAACATTAGATTTATCCTCTCTTTCTCATAACGTTTATTAAAATTTTACTTTTTAATGCGATGAGGAGGAGTTGGCTGTCCTCAACGAGTGGCTACAGGATAAACACAGACGGCCGGCAGACTTGTACACAGAGTCGGCCAGCCATCTGTGTTTGCAGTCACTCGTTGAGGATGAAGCTCCTGTCATACATTTTTTTTAAGTGCAAGTATCATTGGGCGAGATTACAAGTTGTGTGCTAAACTGGGTGCGTAAATAACGCAAAAAAAATAGTAATATTGCACTTTCCATTGCGCTGCCATTACAAGTTACTGAAAAACCGTCTCTTGTTGTGCGGTATGGTGCGTTAAGGAAATCTATTCACAGTTTCTGAAGTCCAAACATCCACCTTTATCCAGGCGGCGAGAAGTCTTCATCCATCGCGGGGGCATCTTCTATCTTCATCCTGGTGGCGCAGAGCTGTGGAGGCGAGGAGCATCGTTGCCGGTGGTGCGGACATCCAGCGTGGAGGATCCTCTTCTTATGATCACCGCCGTATACTGAACCATGAATGCAAGGTACCCGTTTAAAAATGGGGTACCTTGCATTCCTATTGGCTGACATTCTCAAAAACAGCTCCGCGCCATCAGGATGAAGATAGAAGATGCCCCCGCGATGAAGACTTCTCGCCGCCTGGATGAAGATGGATGTCCAGAACTGTGAGTAGATTTTCTGGGGTTAGTGTTAGGATTTTTTTTTTTTTTTTTTTAAGATTAGGGATGGGCAGTAAAAGAGCTGATTGAAAAAGAGCTCAATGCCCATACAAGTGGGTAGCTTAGGTTTTTTTAGACTTAGGTTTTTTTATTTTGGGGGGTTGGTTGGGTGGGACTTTGTAATTTTTTTTATGTAAAAGAGCTGTTTAACTTAGGGCAATGCCCTACAAAAGGCCATTTTAAGGGCTATTGGTAGTTTGTTAGGGGGTGTTTTTATTTTTTGGGGGGGGGTTTATAGGACTATTAGATTAGGTGTAATTGTTATTATTTGAGATAATTTCATTTATTATTTTTTGTAATCTTAGAGTTTTTTTATTTTTTCCTAATTTTAGAGTTTTTATTTTTTTTGTAATGTAATTTTGTTTTATTTTTTCGTAGTGTTAGGATTTTTTTAATTTGTAATTTAGTTTTTTTTATTTTTCAATAATTTTATTGTTTTAAAATAGTATTGTTAGGATACTTTATAGTTCAAAGGGACAGTCAACACCAGAATTTTTGTTGTTTAAAAAACATAATTTATGCTTACCTGATAAATTCCTTTCTCCTGTAGTGTGGTCAGTCCACGGGTCATCATTACTTCTGGGATATTAACTCCTCCCCAACAGGAAGTGCAAGAGGATCACCCAGCAGAGCTGCTATATAGCTCCTCCTCTCTACGTCACACCCAGTCATTCGACCGAGAACCAACGAGAAAGGAGAAACTAAAGGGTGCAGTGGTGACTGGAGTATAATTTAAAAATTTAGACCTGCCATAAAAAACAGGGCGGGCCGTGGACTGACCACACTACAGGAGAAAGGAATTTATCAGGTAAGCATAAATTATGTTTTCTCCTGTTAAGTGTGGTCAGTCCACGGGTCATCATTACTTCTGGGATACCAATACCAAAGCTAAAGTACACGGATGACGGGAGGGACAGGCAGGATCTTTATACGGAAGGAACCACTGCCTGAAGAACCTTTCTCCCAAAAACAGCCTCCGAAGAAGCAAAAGTGTCAAATTTGTAAAATTTGGAAAAAGTATGAAGAGAAGACCAAGTTGCAGCCTTGCAAATCTGTTCAACAGAGGCCTCATTCTTAAAGGCCCAAGTGGAAGCCACAGCTCTAGTAGAATGAGCTGTAATTCTTTCAGGAGGCTGCTGTCCAGCAGTCTCATAAGCTAAACGTATTATGCTACGAAGCCAAAAAGAGAGAGAGGTAGCAGAAGCTTTTTGACCTCTACTCTGACCAGAATAAACGACAAACAGGGAAGACGTTTGTCGAAAATCTTTAGTTGCCTGTAAATAAAATTTCAGGGCACGGACTACATCTAGATTGTGTAGAAGACGTTCCTTCTTTGAAGAAGGATTAGGACACAAAGATGGAACAACAATCTCTTGATTGATATTCCTGTTAGTGACCACCTTAGGTAAGAACCCAGGTTTAGTACGCAGAACTACCTTGTCTGAATGAAAAATCAGATAAGGAGAATCACAATGTAAGGCAGATAACTCAGAGACTCTTGGAGCCGAGGAAATAGCCATTAAAAACAGAACTTTCCAAGATAACTATTTGATATCAATGGAATGAAGGGGTTCAAACGGAACACCCTGTAAAACGTTAAGAACTAAGTTTAAACTCCATGGTGGAGCAACAGTTTTAAACACAGGCTTAATCCTGGCCAAAGCCTGACAAAAAGCCTGAACGTCTGGAACTTCTGACAGACGTTTGTGTAAAAGAATGGACAGAGCTGAGATCTGTCCCTTTAAGGAACTAGCGGATAAACCCTTTTCTAAACCTTCTTGTAGAAAAGACAATATCCTAGGAATCCTAACCTTACTCCATGAGTAACTTTTGGATTCGCACCAATATAAGTATTTACGCCATATTTTATGGTAAATCTTTCTGGTAACATGCTTCCTAGCCTGTATTAAAGTATCAATTACTGACTCAGAAAATCCACGTTTTGATAAAATCAAGCGTTCAATTTCCAGGCAGTCAGCTTCAGAGAAATTAGATTTTGATGTTTGAAGGGACCCTGGATCAGAAGGTCCTGTCTCAGAGGCAGAGACCAAGGTGGACAGGATGACATGTCCACTAGATCTGCATACCAGGTCCTGCGTGGCCACGCAGGCGCTATTAGAATCACCGATGCTCTCTCCTGTTTGATCCTGGCAATCAATCGAGGAAGCATCGGGAAGGGTGGAAACACATAAGCCATCCCGAAAGTCCAAGGTGCTGTCAAAGCATCTACCAGGACCGCTCCTGGATCCCTGGATCTGGACCCGTAACAAGGAAGCTTGGCGTTCTGTCGAGACGCCATGAGATCTATCTCTGGTTTGCCCCAACGTCGAAGTATTTGGGCAAAGACCTCCGGATGAAGTTCCCACTCCCCCGGAGTGAAAAGTCTGACGACTTAGGAAATCCGCCTCCCAGTTCTCCACTCCCGGGATGTGGATTGCTGATAGGTGGCAAGAGTGAGACTCTGCCCAGCGAATTATCTTTGATACTTCCATCATCGCTAGGGAGCTTCTTGTCCCTCCTTGATGGTTGATGTAGGCTACAGTCGTGATGTTGTCCGACTGAAACCTGATGAACCCCCGAGTTGTTAACTGGGGCCAAGCCAGAAGGGCATTGAGAACTGCTCTCAATTCCAGAATGTTTATTGGCAGGAGACTCTCCTCCTGAGTCCATGATCCCTGAGCCTTCAGAGAATTCCAGACAGCGCCCCAACCTAGTAGGCTGGCGTCTGTTTTTACAATTGTCCAATCTGGCCTGCTGAATGGCATCCCCCTGGACAGATGTGGCCGAGAAAGCCACCATAGAAGAGAATTTCTGGTCTCTTGATCCAGACTCAGAGTAGGGGACAAATCTGAGTAATCCCCATTCCACTGACTTAGCATGCACAATTGCAGCGGTCTGAGATGTAGGCGTGCAAAGGGTACTATGTCCATTGCCGCTACCATTAAGCCGATCACCTCCATGCATTGAGCCACTGACGGGTGTTGAATGGAATGAAGGACACGGCAAGCATTTTGAAGCTTTGTTAACCTGTCTTCTGTCAGGTAGATCTTCATTTCTACAGAATCTATAAGAGTCCCCAAGAAGGGAACTCTTGTGAGTGGAAAGAGAGAACTCTTCTTCTCGTTCACCTTCCACCCATGCGACCTTAGAAATGCCAGTACTAACTCTGTATGAGACTTGGCAGTTTGAAAGCTTGAAGCTTGTATCAGAATGTCGTCTAGGTACGGAGCTACCGAAATTCCTCGCGGTCTTAGTACCGCCAGAAGAGCACCCAGAACCTTTGTGAAGATTCTTGGAGCCGTAGCCAATCCGAATGGAAGAGCTACAAACTGGTAATGCCTGTCTAGGAAGGCAAACCTTAGATACCGGTAATGATCTTTGTGAATCGGTATGTGAAGGTAAGCATCCTTTAAATCCACTGTGGTCATGTACTGACCCTTTTGGATCATGGGTAGGATTGTCCGAATAGTTTCCATTTTGAACGATGGAACTCTTAGGAATTTGTTTAGGATCTTTAAATCCAAGATTGGTCTGAAGGTTCCCTCTTTCTTGGGAACCACAAACAGATTTGAGTAAAACCCCTGTCCGTGTTCCGACCGCGGAACCGGATGGATCACTCCCATTAGTAAAAGATCTTGTACACAGCGTAGAAACGCCTCTTTCTTTATTTGGTTTGTTGACAACCTTGACAGATGAAATCTCCCTTTTGGGGGAGAGGATTTGAAGTCCAGAAGATATCCCTGAGATATGATCTCTAACGCCCAGGGATCCTGGACATCTCTTGCCCAAGCCTGGGCGAAGAGAGAAAGTCTGCCCCCCACTAGATCCGTTCCCGGATCGGGGGCCCTCAATTCATGCTGTCTTAGGGGCAGCAGCCGGTTTTCTGGCCTGCTTGCCCTTGTTCCAGGACTGGTTAGGTCTCCAGCCTTGTCTGTAGCGAGCAACAGCTCCTTCCTGTTTTGGTGCAGAGGAAGTTGATGCTGCTCCTGCCTTGAAATTACGAAAGGAACGAAAATTAGACTGTCTAGCCCTAGGTTTGGCTCTGTCTTGAGGTAGGGCATGGCCTTTACCTCCTGTAATGTCAGCGATAATTTCTTTCAAACCGGGCCCGAATAAGGTCTGCCCTTTGAAAGGTATGTTAACTAATTTAGATTTAGAAGTAACGTCAGCTGACCAGGATTTTAGCCACAGTGCTCTGCGTGCCTGAATGGCGAATCCGGAATTCTTAGCCGTAAGTTTAGTTAAATGTACTACGGCATCTGAAACAAATGAATTAGCTAGCTTAAGTGTTTTAAGCTTGTTTGAAATCTCATCTATAGTTATTGAGTCAAGAGTCTCTTCCAGGGACTCGGACCAAAAAGCGGCCGCGGCCGTGACAGACGCAATACATGCAAGGGGTTGCAATATAAAACCTTGTTGAACAAACATTTTCTTAAGGTAACCCTCTAATTTTTTATCCATTGGATCTGAAAAGGCACAGCTATCCTCCACCGGGATAGTGGTACGCTTAGCCAGAGTAGAAACCGCTCCCTCCACCTTAGGGACCGTCTGCCATAAGTCCCGTGTGGTGGCGTCTATTGGAAACATTTTTCTAAATACAGGAGGGGGGGAAAAGGGTACACCGGGCCTATCCCACTCCTTAGTAATTATCTCTGTAAGCCTCTTAGGTATAGGAAATACGTCAGTACTCGCCGGTACCGCATAGTATCTATCCAGCCTACATAATTTCTCTGGGATTGCAACGGTGTTACAATCATTCAGAGCCGCTAATACCTCCCCTAGCAGTACACGGAGGTTTTCAAGCTTAAACTTAAAATTAGAAATGTCTGAATCCACTCTATTGGGATCAGAACCGTCACCTGCAGATTGAAGCTCTCCGTCCTCATGTTCTGCATACTGTGACGCAGTATCTGACATGGCCCTATTATTATCAGCGCACTCTGTTCTCACCCCAGAGTGATCACGCTTACCTCTAAGTTCTGGTAATTTAGACAAAACTTCAGTCATAACATTAGCCATGTCCTGTAATGTGATTTGTAATGGCCGCCCTGAAGTACTCGGCGTTACAATATCACGCACCTCCCGAGCGGGAGATGCAGGTACTGACACGTGAGGCGAGTTAGTCGGCATAACTCTCCCCTCGTTGTTTGGTGAATGATGTTCAATTTGTACAGATTGACTTTTATTTAAAGTAGCATCAATGCAATTAGTACATACATTTCTATTGGGCTCCACTTTGGCTTTAGCACATATAGCACAGAGATATTCCTCTGAGTCAGACATGTTTAACACACTAGCAATTAAACTAGCAAACTTGGAAATACTTTTCAACTCAATTTACAAATAATATGAAAAACGTACTGTGCCTTTAAGAAGCACAGAAAAAAAGTTATGACAGTTGAGTAACAATAAACCGGAGAAACTATAAAATCAAATTCTTTCCGGTAAAAACACAATTTTAGCAAAGGATTGCCCCCATTAGCAATGGATAACTAACCCTTAAATAGCAGAAAAAATGTACAGAATATAAACGTTTTTTATCACAGTCAAAGCACAATCTCACAGGTCTGCTGTGAGTGATTACCTCCCTCAAAATAATTTTTGAAGACCCTTGAGCTCTGTAGAGACGATCCGGATCATGCAGGGAAGAAAACAGACTTGTGACTGAATTTCTGATGCGTAGCAAAAGCGCCAAAATAGGCCCCTCCCCCTCACACACAACAGTGAGGGAGATCAGTAAACTGTCTTAAATTAAATAAAACGACCGCCAAGTGGAAAAAAACAGTGCCCAAAATAATTTTTCACCCAGTACCTCAGATAATTAAACGATTTAACATGCCAGCAAAACGTTTAACATCAAATAAATGAAGTGTCATTAGAAAGCCTGCTGCTAGTCGTTCTCACTGCAAGTTAGGCTAAAGTTTTATGCATACAGTATTATCCCAGTGAAGTGCCATTCCCCAGAATACTGAAGTGTAAAAATACATACATGACAGCCTGATACCAGTTGCTACTACTGCATTTAAGGCTGAACTTACATTATATAGGTATTGGCAGTATTTTCTCAGTCAATTCCATTCCTCAGAAAATAATATGCTGCTACATACCTCTTTGCAGGTGAACCTGCCCGCTGTCCCCTGATCTGAAGTTTACCTCACTCCTCAGATGGCCGAGAACAGCAAAATGATCTTAACTACGCCGGCTAAAATCATACAAAAACTCAGGTAGATTCTTCTTCAAATTCTACCTGAGAAGGAACAACACACTCCGGTGCTGTTTTAAAATAATAAACTTTTGATTGAAGATATAAAACTAAGTATAATCACCACAGTCCTCTCACACATCCTATCTATTAGTTGGGTGCAAGAGAATGACTGGGTGTGACGTAGAGAGGAGGAGCTATATAGCAGCTCTGCTGGGTGATCCTCTTGCACTTCCTGTTGGGGAGGAGTTAATATCCCAGAAGTAATGATGACCCGTGGACTGACCACACTTAACAGGAGAAAGAAAGATTATCCCTTTGTTACCCATTCCCCAGTTTTGCATAACCAACACTGTTATAGAAATACACTTTTTACCTCTGTGATTACCTTGTATCTAAGCCTCTGCAGACTGACCCCTTATTTCAGTTCTTTTGACAGACATGCATTTTAGCCAATCAGTGTTGGCTCTAGGGTAACTTCACGTGCATGAGCTCAATGTTATCTATATGTAACACATGAACTAATGCCCTTTAGTGGTCAAATGCATTCAGATTAGAGGCAGTCATCAATGTCTAAGAAATTAGCATATGAACCTCCTAGAATTAGCTTTCAACTAAGAATACGAAGAGAACAAAGCAAATTTGGTGATAAAAGTAAATTGGAAAGTTGTTTAAAACTACATTCCCTATTTAAATCATGAAAGTTTTTTTGCACTTGACTGTCCCTTTAAACTTTAGTTTTTATTTTTACAGGTAAGTTTTTATTTGTAAATTTAATTTAAAATTAGGGGGGTGTTAGGTTTAGGGGTTAATAGTTTAATTTAGTGTGTTGCGATGTGGGGGGCCGGCAGTTTAGGGGTTAATATGTTTAGTTTAGTTGTTGCGACGGGGGGGGGGGCGGTCTAGGGGTTAATAGGTTTATTATAGTAGTAGCAATGTGGGGGGGGCGGCGGTTTAGGGGTTAATAGGTTTATTATAGTAGTAGCGATGTGGGGGGCGGTGGTTTAGGGGTTAATATGTTTATTATAGAAGTAGCGATGTGGGGGGCCGTTGGGTTAGGGGTTAATAGGTTTATTATAGTGGTAGCGATGTGGGAGGGACGGTTTAGGGGTTAATAGGTTTATTTAGTGTTGGCTATGTGGGTGGGCGGCGGATTAGGGGTTAATAAGTTTAATAAAGTATTTGTGATGCGGGAGGGTGGCGGTTTAGGGGTTAATAGGTAGTTTATAGGTGTTAGTGTACTTTTACACTAGTTTAGTTATGAGTTTTGTGAAACATTTTTGTTTTGCAAAATCCATAACTACTGGTCTCAGATCGCAGTATGGATTGTGTCGGTATAGGCTATAACGCAAGCATTTTAGCCGGACTGCACAACCTTTAATACGGCGCTATGGAAAATCCTGCACTCAAACGTAATTTTTTAAGTGCGGAATGGATCGTTGCGTTGCATGCTTAAATGCTTGCATTATAGCTATACCCCAGCGACTTGTAATACGGGAGACCTGCCATTTCACGCGCAATGGCCAAATTTTCAGCGGTATAGCCGTACCGCCCCATACCGCAAAGCTTGGAATCTCGCTGATTGTATTTAGTATACTTTATCTTGTAAATTGCAATGCAACATTTGTTAAAATTTTGTAAATATCAAATATTTGATCCAAGCCTCATTCTGTGATATGGGATTGAGTAAGCACTGTCTGGTTAAGAGATGGAAATTTCAGTCTCCATAGTTTTTTTTTAATGTTTATTCCTGAGTTCCCATATATATATATATATATATATATATATATATATATAGAAAAATAAACATACACAGTAAACCTTAACGACCGAGGACGTGCAGGGTACGTCCTCAAAAAAAAGGCAGTTAACGCCTGAGGACGTACCCTGCACGTCCTCGGTGTGGAAAGCAGCTGGAAGCGATCCTGCTCGCTTCCAGCTGCTTTCCGGTTATTGCAGTGATGCCTCGATATGGAGGCATCCTGCAATAACTCTAGATGGCCATCCGATGCAGAGAGAGCCACTCCGTGGCCCTCTCTGCACCGGACATTGATGGCCGGTATCGTTGGTGGGTGGGAGCCGACTTGGGAGGCGGGTGGGCGGCCATCGATGGGCCGGGTAATGTAGAGGGGGGCGGGATCGGGGGCAGGGCCGATGGGGGCGCGCACGGGCGCGCGCTCGTGCACGGGGGGCGGCGGGCGGGCGCGTGCACGGGGCGGGAGCGGGTGGGAACGCTACACTACAGAATATCAAAGTGTGAAAAGTTTGAGAAAAGGGTATGTTGATTTAAAAAAATATATAAATCGAATGTTTCTTGGAGGGGGTGGGGGGTTGGTCTTTGGTGGGGCAGGGAGCTACACTACAGAAAAGGGGAAAAAATGAAAAAATATAAGCAATTTTATTTTAAACTGGGTACTGGCAGACAGCTGCCAGTACCCAAGATGGCGGCCATTAAGACGGGGAGAGTTAGAGAGCTGTTTGGTGGGGGATCAGTCAGGTTGGGGGCTAAAGGGGGGTCCTACAGAGCAGCATATGTAAATATGCCTTTTCTTTAAAAAAAAAAAAGCCCAAATATAGCTTTTATTTTAGTACTGGCAGAGTTTCTGCCAGTACTTAAGATGGAGGGGACAATTGTGGGGTGGGGGAGGGAAGAGAGCTGTTTGGGAGGGATCAGGGGGTCTGATGTTTCAGGTGGGAGGCTAAGCTCTACACTAAAGCTAAAATTAACCCTGCAAGCTCCCTACAAGCTACCTAATTAACCCCTTCACTGCTAGCCATAATACGTGTGATGCGCATTTAGCGGCCTAAGTACCAAAAAGCAACGCCAAAGCCATATGTGTCTGCTATTTCTGAACAAAGGGGATCACAGAGAAAAATTTACAACCATTTATGCCATAATGCACAAGCTGTTTGTAAATAATTTCAGTGAGAAACAAAAAGTTTGTGAAAAAGGGAACTTTTTTTTTTATTTGATCGCATTTGGCGGTGAAATGGTGGCATGTAATATACCAAAATGGGCCTAGATCAATACTTTGGGTTGTCTGCTACACTAGACTAAAGCTAAAATTAACCCTACAAGCTCCCTACAAGCTCCCTAATTAACCCCTGCACTGCTGGGCATAATACACGTGTGGTGCGCAGCGGCATTTAGCGGCCTTCTAATTACCAAAAAGCAATGCCAAAGCCATATATGTCTGCTATTTTTGAACAAAGGGGATCCCAGAGAAAATTTTACAACCATTTATGCCATAATTGCACAAGCTGTTTGTAAATAATTTCAGTGAGAAACCGAAAGTTTGTGAAAAAGTGAACGATTTTTTGTATTTGATCGCATTTGGCGGTGAAATGGTGGCATGAAATATACCAAAATTGGCCTAGATCAATACTTTGGGATGTCTTCTAAAAAAAAATATATACATGTCAAGGGATATTCAGGGATTCCTGAAAGATATCAGTGTCCCAATGTAACTAGCGCTAATCTTGAATAAAATGGTTTGGAAATAGCAAAGTGCTACTTGTATTTATGGCCCTATAACTTGTAAAAAAAGCAAAGAACATGTAAATATTGGGTATTTCTAAACTCAGGACAAAATTTAGAAAATATTTAGCATGGGTGTTTTTTGGTGGTTGTAGATGTGTAACAGATTTTGGGGGTCAAAGTTAGAAAAAGTGTGTTTTTTCCACTTTTTTTCTCATATTTTATAATTTTTTTTATAATAAATTATAAGATATGATGAAAATAATGGTATCTTTGGAAATTCCATTTAATGGCGAGAAAAACGGTATATAATATGTGTGGGTACAGTAATTGAGCAAGAGGAAAATTACAGCTAAACACAAACACCGCAAAAATGTAAAAATAGCCTTGGTCCCAAACGGACAGAAAATGGAAAAGTGCTCTGGTCACTAAGGGGTTAAAGTAATCATATCAGAGACCAGAACTAAATTAACTACACTCTATAGCTTGTCTTGTGTTAATGTGCCTTCTACACTATAACACTTTTCTTATTTGATTCCTGAAGAATTCCTAATTTGGGTAGTTGTTCAAAGCTTATTTTTCTCTCCTGAGTTGTATAATTAGATAAATGTATGTTTTCTGTGTTAAACCTCATTAGCTGTTTACCAGCCCATGCTTCAAGTTTACAGCTTTGCAGTGAAGAATTAGATTATTTAGTATCCGCACAGATGGAACAATACTTAACTATGTAATTGATAAATGTTTTGAAAGAACTGGGTCCAATACTGTTCTCAGAGTAATGTTACTTGTCACAGTCCAATTAGTCACTTTCCAGAAAAGCTGTGAAAACAGATTATACACATTATTATTTTTAATATTATAATATAATAAAAATCATCCACAATACTAAAGTAAATATTATACTTTAGATATATATTATATGAAATTAATTCATAGTGATAATCCAATTTTCACTTTTTATGGTCATGGAAGTTTCCTTCTTAGAAAAGTTTGAAATTAATAGACTTTTGTCTTGAACATAACTTATATTTAGCCATGACATTATTCAATGCATTGCTTTTATCTATTTTTTCATGTCACACCAGTAATATTATGTTTACTAACCCATAGTTTCTTATATTTGAAAGCATCATTAATTTTAGATAAATAACCGGTCCTTAGCCTTACAATTCCCAGAATGATCTTTCAATGAGTAAGCATGACAAGTATTACTAAGGTACAGTCTGTACCTATCTTATCAAAGATAGCCTTGGGTTAAGAATGTTTGAGAAAAACAGGATTGTTTTGTCCAGTCGGAGGCATGTACTATTGTATGTCTATTTTAGTTACAATTCATTCATCTCTTTGACAGGTGCTGTTTAAGTTTGTTGCACTTTATTACCTTCGGCTTGGAGCATATATATATGTTGCCAGGGCATAGCTACAGACAAAAAGAACACTCACATATGCAAGTAGTACATCGTTTCTAATACAGGAATACATTTTTAGTTATGGTAACTGAGATAGAGAAAGAGAGACCAAAGCTTCTCCTGACCCACAGCACTAGCAGAAATGATGCAGACAGTGCTTCTTCAAGACAGAGCTACAACATATTCAGAAGTTTGGAAAGTGGCAACTCAAACCATCATGAAAAGAATGGAGGCGGTGTAAGAACAAATCAAAACAAAACACTGCCTAAAAGCTTGACTGTAGCAAAGCCGAGAGGACTTTTCACCACTAGTTCCTATAAAATAGCTGGATGTATGGAGAAGAAAGATTCTCCTAGATTGCCTGCCATACAATCCAAGGACATGTGGTCTCCACCACATACAAAGGTTAAGTTTTTGTCTTCTGTGCATGCAACAGTACAAAGGAGACGTATGTCTGCCCCAGACGTGACCTTTATGTGTCCTCCCAAACCTATTTTAAAGAAAAGACATTCTATTTCTACAGAGGCCAATAATCCTAATGTTCAGAGCAACCAGTGGGACAATTCAGTTGCTTGGAATATCCTAAGGGAGAGAGGATTCCAGTTTCCACCCATAAGCAACAAAAGTATGATGATTTTTCAAGATCCTAAAAATTCAGTTCCACATGTGTATCGCAGGCATAGCCTCAACAATGACTACAAGTATAGCAAAGAGTTCATGCAAGTTCTCCTGGACCTAAAGAGTCGACCACAAGAAAAATGAGTCCGTGTTAAATGATTGGTAACCAATATCCCTCATGCAGGACATTTAAGGGCAATAATGTCTGCATTTCTTTATTCAAGAAAAGCCAAATTAATTAAATGGTCTAAACCAGAGGTTAGCAAGTTTTATACATTGCAAACACCCCTTCCTGATTTATTTTGCTTTTAATGTGACATACCCAAGGTGTATTCTGTGTACAGAAAAAAATGTCTGGATCATGTTATTTATTGTAGACTTAAGATTGGGCAAAATATTTTAAAATATGTAATATTTTTAGTGTATTTATAACCATTTGCTCTCTTCATCTCCACTTCTAATTTTCTGTAACACTTTTATGCAACTTATTCACTAAATATTGAAGAGGTGAGGGAGCTTTAGTGAATCAAGTGCTTAGAATAACATAGCTTTTTTTCCCACTTCACATATTCTTCTAGTGCAAAATATGTTATATTTCTAAGAATATATCATACTGTAATATTGTCCCAAGATCTGGTCTACAACATACATAAGTCATATGGGTTATACAAGTTTATTACACTTACAGAACTTTTTAAAGTATTTCAGTGTCTGGTTGCCACCATGTTTTTAAATTTAAATGGTTCATTATGAGCTTCTTGAAATCAAACCCTCATCTGAGGAATTGCCTCTTTTTTTTTTTTTTTTTTTAATAAAATAAACACATATCCAGAAAACCTTATTTTCTTACTATATAAAAAAATTTTTTTTTCAGGCTTTTCACAAAGGTTTTCCTGGGAGTTTTTTGCAAAACTTCACTGAAAAAATAAATAGATATGCTACCAAATGGGAATGTGACATATGGTGGCTAATTAATTAATTGTTGGTAATGTCTAATATGTTGGAAAAATGTTTTTACTTAACCAATACTAGCAATTTATAATAGGTTAAACATTAATAAAATTTATTTATAATCCCATATCACATTTCGTGGATCACTGTATTTGGCTCAAACCAACATCATAAAGCAAACACCATTAAATAGATACAGTAGATAGATAGATTTGATAGATAGATATATAGATAAATTCAATAGATAGATAAATTCGATAGATTTGATAGATAGAATATTTCCAAGACAGAGATCTACAAGATGCGCGGGCTGGGACCAATGGTTAGGTTCCCAGAGGCGGTTACGGCGCTCGAGGCTCTGATTAGAACACAGCACTCCGGAGCGTATCTGCCCTTGGCCGAACTCAGAACATGCTTTGGCATTCTGTCCGAGCACCGGCAGTGTATGTATATGTGCGTGTGTATAGATATGTATGTGTATATATATATGTAGAAATAAGTAAAATGTGTCTCCTCAGTGTACTGAGTTGACACAAGTGATACTCTGTTGTGGGCGCTGGTCAGAAGGTGTATAGGAAATAGTGGCAGCTGTATAGGACATATACTGGGAGGGTTGTGAAGCCCTAGACAGTAAAAGAGAATATATATTCAAAGGTGGATACAGCGCCTATATGTCCAATATACTGATGTGGTATGTGAGGAATAAAGGATGGGAAAAAGCAAATAAGAACATAGAAAATAAAAGAAAAAATAAAAGAAAAATATATATATATTAAAATAAAATAACAATAAAAGGTCCAGCTAAAAATAGCATATAAAATATATAAACTCTGAAACGATGTTCATATGAGTCCTAGAAGTAATATAAATCGTAGTGAATCTCCAGATGTAGTGGTTGTATAGATATAGTTGGTATATAATACCCTTACCAGATATTACCTCAATCGAATGAGGTAAGTATGCCGCACTGGGGGTATATATAGATGATTGGGTTTCCTCCTTGTATCCTGCTTGTGGTGTTCGTTGACCTCTTGGAGTATGCAGGGATATGCCTCTGATGATGAATAGATCCCTTATACTTCCTATGGATTCGTGGTTGGCCTCTTGGAGTGCTCTTTCTGCTCTGGTATTAACTTTCTCCGGCGTGAGGATACCCAGGGAGACACAAAGGAAATATATAGTGTAATACCGTTTATTTTCTTAAAAAAGCATAAAGATACAGTTTATATCGCACTCACATTTGACATCCTCAAACAGTATGAGGTATGTATATGGCACATATAATTTAGAGGAATCCTTTCCACAGGTTAGAATGGGATACAAAATCCCCAGTCACAGTTACAGACCTCGCAAAGAATTTGCATACAGCTGTGGTGTATTTCAAAGTAAGCAAAGCAGTGCAGCATAAATGGCACATAAAGCACCGCTAGTGAGACTAGCTGCAAGGAGGAGCACAATCTTATCAAAAGACAACAAAATGGAACATGAATTAAAATGTGTATACAAACAAGTCAATTCCCTAACGCGTTTCAAAGGTTTGAATCCTTCTTCTTCAGAGGGTTAGATGGAAAGCTGGGCCGTTATCGGTTGTTTTGTACGCTTCGGGCGGCGGCACGCCCTCAGCGTATAATTGGTCATATGGGCCCCGCGTTACGTGACGTTAGTTTCACGTTTGTTTGAGTATGGTGAGTATACTGCTTTTGTGTATTGGTTGGTTACACATCAGTACACGTGATTGGGCAAAAACGTATCCTGATAGGTCCAATACAGCAAAGATTTATGGGATATGTAGTTTTCAGGATACTTAATATTTTCAATTGTCATTTTTGAAGACATTCTTATCGATATATTCATATAGTGTGATCGGTATTTTTGTATGATTATTATTTTATGATACATACATATTGCTTGTTTATTTAAAAGCTCGTATATGGTTAGGTTTTGCTTTATAGGGTATTTATTGTACGCTCCATTACGTTTTGGAATACAGTATATATAAGGGACATTTCGGTATAATAAGTTTCTTATGATTATTAAATTATATGTAGCCCCTTTGAGTAGTTATTATTTCGTCTATAGTAAGAAATGTGTATATATATATATATATATATATCTCTGTGCGTGTATGTGTGTATATATACAGTACATATATGTGTGTGTGTATATATATATATATATATATATATATATGTGTGTGTGTGTGTGTGTATATATATATATATATATATATATATATATATATATATATATATGTGTGTGTATATATATATATGTGTGTATATGTGTGTGTGTGTATATATGTGTGTGTGTGTGTGTGTATATATATATATATATATATATATATATATATATATATATATGTGTGTGTGTATATATATATATATATATATATATATATATATATATATATATATATACCCCTAATTGGCTTCCATATAGATGATTACATAAGGAACTGCAAAACAATGGAGCTTTTGCTGACAAAATGACAGTGACTAGTCTTGTATACTCCTGTAACCAGTCTGTATTGGCTCCTCCAAATAAGGCAAGGATGATTATAGTTTGGCTATGGAAAAACAATTTCAGCAAAGTATTTATGTATTTAAAACATTTTTTTTAACTCAGGGATGGTCAACTGGCAGCCCGAGAACTACATGTGGCCCTTGGTACTAATTTTATACTATTTATTTAATAGCCATAAATTTATATGTAGCCCGTGGGCTGGGACATTGGCTATCACCATAAATATAGTAGAACTGCATAATCTACAAATGGATAATAAAAATACAATACCACTTTTTCTGAAAAATTAGAATTTGTTCAATTTGCCGTCCACCTGTGTCATGTGACAGCCATCAGCCAATCACAAAATGCACATATGTATATACTGTGAATTCTTGAACATACTCAGTTGGAGTGGCTGCCTTAGAAAGTGTGTTTTTTTAAAAAAAAAAAAAAAGATTGTGCACATTGTAGTAATGGAAGGGAATTTTTTTTTTTTTATTTTTTTGAAATTGCATGGTTTATTTGAATCGTGTAAGTTTATTTTTTACTTTAATGTCCCCTTAACTGATTGTAGAACTGCAGAAAAAGGCTGTAATTACAAGGTGTTTATGGTTACTTTAAAAGCACAGTGTACTGTAAAATTGGTTGCATAGTATAAAATGTATGGCAAATTGTTCTTTTAGATTTTTTTTTTATATAGTGATATTGCCATTTCTATTTAATGAAATGACAACCCAATTAAATGGGCTGAGCTTTCAGAGAGAGCAAACCTTATTAGCTTATCTAAAAGCCTCCTTATCTTATTTTAGTATGCAAAGTGAGACAAATGCTTAAAGAGGACAATGGAAAATGATCATTTCAGCACCTTTCTGTATAACCCTCCACTAGAAGGGTGAATGATTTATAAACATTCTTGTTTACATAGCTTTTTTATAACCATTACTTAAGAAGAGAAATTTTCAGTATTGGTGGGGTTACAGCTGCTTTAAATAACAAAATCAAGGTTAAGGAGCTATCTGTAAACAATTTAATACATTCCAGTATCATGGATCATTGGGAACACTTTAATGGAGACAAAATCACAGCACAATGTCCATTTAAGACACTGCACAGTTTGTGGTACATTTTATTGCACAAATCTAATTCTAACAATACTAGATATTATGTTTTCGTTTGAATAACAAAATACATTGCAAATAGATATTTTTCTTTAAAAAAGAACAATTAATGAACTTGGAAAATTAATTTATTAAGCATTTTTTGGGATATTTTAGGCCACTGTAATAGTATGCTAAATATCCCTTTAATATCTTTCTTAGGATTCGTCTCCATAGGTATTTCCTGTTCGTAATGCAATCTCTGAGATAATTTCTAAAGAGTGGTCCAAACCTGGTATCTCTTTTTATCCAGCTCAGAGACTTTCCTTTGCCTGCTTCTAATTTAGAGCTGACATATATACACACTAATGAAAGTTCTGATACATCATTAAATACAGTGCTTGCCTTAGGTGTAGGGCACTTACCCTCAACCTATGCTGCAATATGTCACTGTAAGTTGTAACATGGAGAGCCAGCAAACAAATTTAAAGGGACAGTCAACACCAGAATTTTTGTTGTTTAAAAAGAAAGATAATCCCTTTATTACCCATTCCCCAGTTTTGCATAACCAACCCAGTTATAATAATACGTTTTACCTCTATAATTACCTTGTATCTAAGCTTCTGCTGACTGTCCCCTTATTTCAGTTCCTTTTACAGACTTGCATTTTAGCCAATCAGTGCTCACTCGTAGGTCACTTTATGTGCATGAGCTCAATGTTATCTATATGAAACACATGAACTAATGCCCTCTAGTGGTCAAAATGCATTCAGATTAGAGGCAGTCTTCAAGGTCTAAGAAATTTGCATATGAACCTCCTAGGTTTAGCTTTCAACTAAGAATACCAAGAGAACAAAGCAAAATTGGTGACAAAAGTAAATTGGGAAGTTGTTTAAAATTACATTCCCTATTTAAATCATGAAAGATTTTTTTGGACTTGACTGTCCCTTTAACATCAGTCATGACACACGCATTATTAAGCCACCCTATATATCCATCCAACATGTAACGTTAATATTTTCAAAAAGTCTAAAAAGACCAAATGGCATACAGTTTCTCCTTTGAGCTTTGTTATACAGATAAGTAAGATACATCATTGAACAGGCTGGCTTTAAAATTCCACACAAATTAGTATCCCTTTAAACTGACTACAACAGGATTAGCAGTGTAGCTAACAAGCCACTCAGCACTAGCTCAGGAATTGAAACAAGCTAAGCTACAAACATGATAAAACATTTAAGGAACCATAGATTTAAAACATCTAATAAACAATTAGTGATTTTTTTTTAACAACACTCAGCTTGACAATAAGCAGAATAAGAAGAAAAAAAATCAGCTGCTAGAATATGAGATACGATAAATAAGTTGGAGCTGTATCACAGCAGCCTTTGTTTACTGTAAGATTAAAGTTAACCTACTCCTCTCCTCACTATTTAGTCCAGCAGAAAAAGATAGGTGTGAGCCAGTGGGGTCCATGTGGAGAAATGAATTAAACACTTTGCTCCAGTAAGCTAGTGGACTGAGCAGACATTTAATGGTGGGGATCTTTGTAATTAGGAAATTCAGCTAACACACAGTTGGACACAGTCGTCAATGGCACCTCTATGCCCCACTGCATCTTCTGCGACAATAAGAGCACCAGGTATCTGCTCAATGTTGGCTGTGAAATCATCCTCCGAATCAACCCTCCACAAATGATGCCAGTCACCGCTTGTATCTTCTGGGTGAAAAACTTCAAAGAAGTTTGAAGCGTTCTGGATCCACTGTTGGTGATGATTCAGCTTCACGTTCTTCTGACATTCTTCCAGGTTAGAATTAATTGGCTAGAATCAATTGGATCAGGATCTGCCAGAGACATCAAATTATAGCAGGGTTTCTAACGAACCGGTAGAAGGTTTACTTGAACGTTGTTTTTTTCTTTGCATTCATTTTTTTTTAATAATATTTTTATTGAGGTGAAATACACTACATGACAATTAGGCAATAATTTGCATGACATGTAAATACAAGCATAAATTACATCAATACTGGAAAAAGAATAGAAAATAGAATAATATAATAACATTGACATCCACAAAATCTCTAGATAAAGTCATTCTACAAAAGGAAACCAATTAATATCTAGAGATACAAAGTCAACCTCATGTTTTTTTATATAGTGAGTTCCCATTAGAAAAAGGTAAAATAACGACACAACGTTTATCCCTATAGGTATATGGAGGCCACTCTTGGACCCCCTAGAAAATTAGTAAGTCATATCACGGATACTGGGGAGAAGGGAAAACAATGAAAAGGGCAACTTTTGGACCCAAAATATGATTTAGAAACATAAAAAACTACCACTGAAGTATGAGAGGTTACTAAAACAGGTACAATTTTCTATTGAGCCACTTGTAAGGATAGCGCCCAGGGATTAATTCACTTTAATAATATTAAGTTACAGGGAGGGCTGCGTGTGAGGATGGATGCATGTCTAATGAGAATTTGCACAACTTACATTTCAAAGGGCTACGTAGCTATTGTTTCATTAGTAAAGTCTAAAATGCCATTGCCATCTGGTGGAGAGACCTGGTATCTATGTACATTAGCATGTTTATACCATCATCTGTCCAGGGATCTAGCAGGGAGTATTAATGAAGGGGAAAACAAAAGAATTAGAATAGAAATATATACCTACATATGGGGGAGATTAAATATACTTTGAGCATTATCTGAGGAATATTTGAACAATATCGTCTCCATTGCAGTAGTATCAATAAGGGGGAAAAGCATAAAAGCTATGAGACAAATATATTGATATAGGGGACTTTAGATACCCCTTGAATGTTAGGCAAGTTAAAATTGGTTACTGCATAGCTCATTACAAAGGGATTAGCACTGGTCACATGATGAATATTGGCATATTAACAAACCTGCGCGTGCGGTCACATAAAAATTCAAGCTAAACAAAGGCAGGGGAAAAATTAAGAGAGACAGACTAACTCCCCATTCTAAAGTAATACAAACATTCCAAGGGACAACTACATGAGACTCTCCATTTCCATGTCTTAGCATCCTACTCTCCACTAGTGTTTGAAAACGGGTCACATCCTCCCAATGAAGTGGAAAGACACACATTAAAAATTAAAAACTAAGTAGGTACTAATCTATAACCAAGGAGAACGCAAAAGCATGTATAAATTTGAACCTCTATAGGTGGTGAAAAATAGTAACACAGAGACATGGTATTGGGGACAGATGTAGGCAGCTACATATCAATAATCTATTGTGAATATACAATCAGATATTTAACCTAACATGCAAAAACGAAGTCCTCTAAACATCAGGCTAAGTTGCCATCATTAATCCATACAAAGGGAGATTAAGAATTGATTACTTGCTCTTGAGTAATGAAATATAAACGTAGCAGTAGAGAGGTAGCATAGTGGGTAACCGTTTGTTATTTCAGTTCGTGCCATATTGTAATTTTTTACTGTACCATTTCTACTTCGGATATCTGTGTGTTGTAGTAGACATTCAGCTGATTCCAGCCCTGAAATGAACCCCTGCGGCAGATCTCAGCAATAGCCAGGTTCCCTCGGTAATGCGGTCAACTAAGAAAGCTAATCTCTGAAGCCAGAAACCATACACCCAGAGGGTTCTTGATTTTGTAGGCCATTCAAAAGAGAGATCTAGAGGTAGCGACTGTGAACAACGTGGTAGATCAGTTGTTAGATTTGCCAGGTACAAGGGCTCCAGGTGTTGCCACGGCCATCTAAGATATTCTGGCGATTGACCAAATTTTGTATCTTTCCACTTCCTAGGAGTAAAATGTAACTCCCATGCTACTAAGACCTTAGTACTGGCTGGAGTTGGGAGTTGGCGACTGGCCTTACCCATGTCTTCTGGCTTAAGGAGGGCTGGTTTTGCAAATTCAGCAGAGTCCCCCTTGGGATTCTTGAGGGCGATCGTTGCAGTGCGGTGATAGATGCGGTAGCAGTCTTCTGCACAAGATCAGATAAAGCCTCCGTAGTTGTCTCGTCTTGTTGTATGATCAGCTCTTGATTTGGGAGCGTTCTCAGGGCATGCCCCGGGGCTTTCCTGGTCACAAGATCTTCCCGTCTGTGATTTATCATTGGTGGCATTTGTCTACCACCATGTTTCTCTACTAACCCGCTTGCTGCTACGGGTAAGATGCTTTCCGTGGGTTTTGAAGTTATGAGACTGCAAAGCTCGGTCTCCAGGGCTCGATAGTGGTCCTCCACAAGCCGTGTCATTCTGCGTTCCCATCTGTCTATGGCCTCCATACTCAGAGCCAGATCCCTGCGGCTGAGGTGCGTTAAAATCTTATTAGCAGAATGGATGGTTCCTATCTAGAGGTGGGGGAGGTGTAGACTTTTATAGTAGAAATGCTCTTCTTTGTAATGATTTGCAGTAGTAGCTGTAAGTAGTACTGCTCGTAACCCCAGTCTCCTGGGGGGGGGGAATATACGATAGCCCCGTCTCTACGAACTGCCAGACACCATAGGGATGCAACAGCCGTGTGGCCTAACTGTAGCGCTTAGGCAGAGATGTCAAACCTGGAAGTTTCCCCCAGGATTATCAATTTCTTGAATCCTATAGCAGTCTGCTGGTCTCTAATCATAAAATTATATATTTTTTCACTGGAAAACCAGGAGCTCCCACAAGATACGTCCTGCCGCTACAGCTGTAGGCTCCGCCCCCCCTTTCTTTGCATTCTTAACTCCTGCACAATGTCTTCCACATAAGGCTATATTAATATATGTTGAGTCAGAGCATCACAAGTCCGTGGCCATCTTAAAGCGTTGCCCACCGGAAGTACTGTTTTCATTCTTTTCATCAATCTAAGAACCAAAAGTCCTCCTCTTCTTCCAAGAAGCCTGGTTCCTCCAGTTTTTTCCTGGAAGACAAACCCTAATTGGAACAGGTCTAAACAGTCCAAAAAGCCTGTTTCCCCTGCCTACATAAAGTCTACTTAAAGGTGTTGCCCCCGAACCAGATCTTCTGGTAGGGGGAAGATTTCGCCTTTTTCAGGGGGCTTAGTTTCATTCTGTTCAAAATCCATGAGTTCTATACATTTTTTCCCAAGGATAGAGAACAGGTTTCAGATCAAGGCCTCTCAGGAGAAGGTTTTTCTGTCTCCTTTTCCAAAGAATCCTGTAAAGGCAGTAACCTTTTTTTAGTCAATTTCAGATCTGGAATCTATAGAAGCAATAGTTCAATTTCCGCTTTTGGAATAGGGTCAGGGATTTTGTCCTAACCTCTTTATTGTTCCCAAAAAAGAAGGAACTTGGAGACCTGTTCTGGACTTGAAAACTTTAAAAAACAAGTTTCTGAGGGTCCTTCTTTCAAGATGGAGGCCATTCAGACGATCCCTCCTTTTGTCCATAGGGGACACTTAATGTCTTATATATCTGGGTGATGCTTATCTTCATATCCCTATTCACAGGGATCATTATCAATTTCTAAGATTTGCATTACTGGCAGGGGCTGATCTAAAGCCCCATATGTGGAGGGGCAATGTGTCAGATTATTGTGTGGCAATAAAAAAATGTATGATAGTGTGAGTCACATACATCTAATCTGACAATCTAATTTGCAAACATTTATGCTATGCTTATACACACATGACCACACTGGCAGTTATACCTAAACTAAGCAGCCATTTCCAAGAACCTTTTTTTTTATTGAGGTTTTAGTAAATGGCAAAAGATAATACATGAATGTTCACAATGAAAGCAGGTAGTCAAGTCAGTTATAAGCCACAGGAACATACATTGAATATGCCAATGATAGGATAATAACCTGCCTACAAGATATATAAAATAACACATGTACATTAACAAAGATTATGTCAGGATTACAGTTGAACATATATATATATATATATATATATATATATATATATATATTGAACCTCTTTTTTCCCCTAGAGAATATACCTCTCATCACACAGGTGGTCACTCTTGGACCTATTTAATATTATGTCTTGAAGGAGAGGTATTTTAGCATTTATATTGGTCACTTTTGGACCCTAGAACCAGTATTTAAACAAAACAAACAAAACAAGATATGTAGTAGATAAAATGATATGGGATATCATATGAAATTGGTAATGTAGGTATATTATGTGAATTTATAATACTTTTGTTATATAGAAATATAAAGTAACTAGTCCTAAAGCCCGTTCACACAGGCCATTTTTGCAGTACAGCGGTCCCACCCCTTGCACTCTCTCCCTCCCCCTCTCTTTTGCTCTCTCTCCCCCCCTCTCTTTTGCTCTCTCTCTCCCCCCTCTCTTTTGGCTCTCTCTCCCCCCTCTCCCCCTCTCTTCTGCGCTCTCTCTCCCCCCTCTCCCCCTCTCTTTTGCGCTCTCTTCCCCCTCTCTTTGCGCTCTCTCCCCCGCTCTCTTTTTGCCTCTCTCTCTCCCCCTCTCTTTGAGCTCTTCCCCCTCTTTTGACACTCTCTCTCCCCTTCTTTTGGCTCTCTCTCCTCTCTCTTTTCGCGCTCTCTCTCCCCTTTCTCTTTTGCGCTCTCTCTCTCCCCCCTCTTTTGTGCTCTCTCTCTCCCCCCTCTCTTTTGCTCTCTCTCTGCCCCTCTCTTTTGAGCTCTCTTTCTCCCCCTCTCTTTTGAGCTCTCTTTCTCCCCCTCTCTTTTGCGCTCTCTCTCACCCCTCTCTTTTGCGCTCTCTCTCCCCCTCTCTTTTGCACTCTCTCTCTCCCCCCCTCTCTTTTGCGCTCTCTCTCTCCCCCTCTCCCCCTCTCTTCTGCGCTCTCTCCCCCCTCTCTTTTGCGCTCTCTCCCCACTCTCTTTTGTGCTCTCTCTCTCCCCCCTCTCTTTTGCTCTCTCTCTCCCCCTCTCTTTTGAGCTCTCTCCCCCCTCTCTTTTGAGCTCTCTCTCTCCCCCCTCTCTTTTGCGCTCTCTCCCCACTCTCTTTTGTGCTCTCTCTCTCCCCCCTCTCTTTTGCTCTCTCTCCCCCCTCTCTTTTGCTCTCTCTCCCCCTCTCTTTTGAGCTCTCTCCCCCTCTCTTTTGCACTCTCTCCCCCCCTCTCTTTTGCGCTCTCTCTCCCTCTCTCTTTTGCGCTCTCTCTCTCCCCCTCTCTTTTGCACTCTCTCTCTCCCCCTCTCTTTTGCACTCTCTCTCTCCCCCTCTCTTTTGCGCTCTCTCTCTCCCCCCTCTCTTTCGCTCTCTCTCTGCCCCTCTCTTTTGCTCTCTCTCTCTCTCCCCCTCTCTTTTGAGCTCTCTCTCTCCCCCTCTCTTTTGCGCTCTCTCTCTCCCCCATCGCTTTTGCGCTCTCTCTCCCCCCTCTCTTTTGCGCTCTCTCTCCCCCTCTATTTTGTGCTCTCTTTCCCCTCTCTGCCTACTCTTTTGTGCTCTCTCTCCCCCCCCTCTCTTTTGCGCTCTCTCTCCCCCCCTCTTTTTTGCGCTCTCTCTCCCCCTCTCTTTTGCCTCTTTTGCGCTCTCTCCCCCTCTCTTTTGTGCTCTCTCTCCCCCTCTCTTTTGTGCTCTTTCTCCCCCTCTCTTTTGCGCTCTCTCCCCCTCTCTTTTGCGCTCTCTCTCTCCCCCCTCTCTTTTGCGCTCTCTCCCCTCTCTTTTGTGCTCTCTCTCTCCCCCCTCTCTTTCGCTCTCTCTCTGCCCCTCTCTTTTGAGCTCTCTTTCTCCCCCTCTCTTTTGAGCTCTCTTTCTCCCCCTCTCTTTTGCGCTCTCTCTCACCCCTCTCTTTTGCGCTCTCTCTCCCCCTCTCTTTTGCACTCTCTCTCTCCCCCCCTCTCTTTTGCGCTCTCTCTCTCCCCCTCTCCCCCTCTCTTCTGCCCTCTCTCCCCCCTCTCTTTTGCGCTCTCTCCCCACTCTCTTTTGTGCTCTCTCTCTCCCCCCTCTCTTTTGCTCTCTCTCTCCCCCTCTCTTTTGAGCTCTCTCCCCCCTCTCTTTTGAGCTCTCTCTCTCCCCCCTCTCTTTTGCGCTCTCTCCCCACTCTCTTTTGTGCTCTCTCTCTCCCCCCTCTCTTTTGCTCTCTCTCCCCCCTCTCTTTTGCTCTCTCTCCCCCTCTCTTTTGAGCTCTCTCCCCCTCTCTTTTGCACTCTCTCCCCCCTCTCTTTTGCGCTCTCTCTCCCTCTCTCTTTTGCGCTCTCTCTCTCCCCCTCTCTTTTGCACTCTCTCTCTCCCCCTCTCTTTTGCGCTCTCTCTCTCCCCCTCTCTTTTGCGCTCTCTCCTCCCCTCTCTTTTGCGCTCTCTCTCTCCCCCTCTCTTTTGCGCTCTCTCCCCCTCTCTTTTGCGCTCTCTCCTCCCCTCTCTTTTGCGCTCTCTCCTCCCCTCTCTTTTGCGCTCTCTCTCTCCCCCTCTCCCCCCCTCCTCTCTCTATCTCTATCTCTCTCCCCTCTATCGTGCGACCGTGCCCGGCCACGCCCCCTTCACAACCGGTCACGCCCCTTCACGGCTATTCATGCCCGACCACGCCCCCTTCATGCCCGATCACGCCCTTGCTCACATCTGGCCACGCCCACTTCTGCCGCAGATCAGACTACAGCTAGGGACTCAAAGGCCAGGTGTGTTTGTCCTCGTGCTGTCTACTGCGCATGACAGCTTCGGACAAACACACTTGGCCTTTTATATTATAGGATGGTTAATTAGATATTGTGATACAAAAAGATGAATCTAGAATATATAATGTATTATATTGATAAAGGTAGGGATTTCCAATAACTCAAACAGTTTAATTCACATTCTGGGGGGGGAGGAGACTTTAAGGATCTGTAATTTATTTGTGTCTACTTGTATATTTCAGTCTATCTTATGCATACAGCTTCACAATGTAAAAACTGTTTCTGTCTGCAAAGCTTAGAGATATAATAAAAGTAATAGAGCTATGTACTCAGAAAATGTCTCAAGATAATAAATAACTGGCTTCACATGTTTCCAGGAGGAAACCTTATGGTTTGCTTATTATCTTTTCATGAAGAAAGTACTCTAAACTCTTTATCTTGAGCATTATTCATCAAGGAGGAAATTACTTTGCTAAACATTTCTCGTACATTAGGATGACAGTAAAGTAAAAACTTTCTTTTCTTGGTTAAAAGTTAAACCTAGGAAGTTCACATGCTAATTTCTTAGACCTTGAAGACTGCCTCTAATCTAAATGCGTTTTGACCACTAGAGGGCATTAGTTCATGTGTTTAATTTAGATAACATTGAGCTTATGCACGTGAAGTGACCTAGGCGTGAGCACTGATTGGCTAAAATGCAAGTCTTGTCAAAAGAACTGAAATAAGGGGGCAGTCAGCAGATGCTTAGATACAAGTTAATTACAGAAGTAAAACGTGTATTATTATAACTGGGTTGGTTATGCAAAACTGGGGAATGAGTAATAAAGGGATTTTCTTTCTTTTAAACAACAAAAATTCTGATGTTGACTGTCCCCTTAACTAAACTTATAGGAATACCAGGTAGATAGTGAAAATCACTCTGCTTAAAGGGACACTGAACCCAAATTTTTTCTATCATGATTCAGATAGAGCATGCAATTGAAGCAACTTTCTAATTTACTCCTAGTATCAAATTCTTTCCATTCTCTTGGAATCTTTATTTGAAATGCAAGAATGTAAGTTTAGATGCTGGCCCATTTTTGGTGAACACACTGTGTTGTTCTTACTGATTGGTGGGTAAATTCACCTACCAATAAACAAGTGCTTTCCATGGTACTGAACCAGAAAAATAGCTTAGATGCCTTCTTTTTCAAATAAAGAAAGCAAGAGAACGAAGAAAAATTGATAATCGGAGTAAATTAGAAAGTTGTTTAAAAGTGCATGCTCTATCTGAATCACGAAATAAAAAAATTGGGTTCAGTGTCCCTTTAATCATATATAGCTGCGAATACGGTCCTATAGTGCCATCAATGCTAGATAATAATACTATAACATTAGTGTTCGTGTGAGATAGAAGATCTAGACTGCAGCACGGCCCACTTGAAAGCAACTAAATAGATATTAGCGACATGCACAATTGCTAAAGTAACTTCATGGCAGGAGTATAACCATGTAGGATAGTGTAGTATTAATAAATTACATAGCTTATATCAGTTAAATACCCCTAAAGACTGAGCGTCTACTCAAATGTTAACCCTGTAAGAGAGTGAAAATGGAAAAACAAACTAACAGTGAAAAACATACATATTGGTGGAATAAAAACAGTGCTAAAGGAAAGTATGTCGCCTGAGACACAAGAGAAGACAGTCTGGCTCAGCTTCATCCAACTCTGATCCTAACAACGTCTTGTGGGTCAAAAGTTAAATATTGTGGGGAGCAGAATCCTTTTCCAGAACTCTTCTCCACTGTTAGCTCTGCAGCCGGAAGGTCACAACTTTTGTGGAAAGAAGCAATAGTCGAAAGACAGATGAGTCCCCTATGAAGATCTCTCAATCCATGAGCAGATCTCAGTTAACTTGTCTTCGTCGACATCCAACGTAGCATGGGACCCAGGTTTGTTTCACGCCATGTAGTAGGCTCAGGTAGAGCAGCTGTGGAGCAGAGTATAAAAGAGAAGGCCGCCGCCTGTATCCTCAACAATCTAGTTCAGGTCCCACAAGGAGCTAACGAGTCAATCTTGGTGTCAATCAAAGCAGCAAACTATAGTATAGCTTAATCTAATATTTATAAAAAGAGATGTAGTTGCTCTCTTGAGATATTCGGCAGATTATCTAGATGTTACTGGGAGTCTTTGAATTTGCAACCTTACATGGCCGCTTCCTAGACACGCCCCCCAAGAACCTTTTATTACAGTCAGACTAAGAAGGGGGACGGTGTGAGTGCGTAGCAGGAAGAGTGATAGACATAAGAATGGGAAAGCAGAGACATAAGGATGGGAGAACAGAGAGGGAGAATGTAAGGTGATAGTGGAGAGACAGAAAGCAGATTTTTTTTTTAAGATCGAAAAATTGAGATTTCCAATAAAGTAGTAAGAAAAATAAAATACATTTAATGCATGAAAAGAAAATTATTTTAATAACAAAAATCTAGTTATCTGCTCCCTGCTCTGCCACTTACAACACACACGCACACACACACACATAAACATACATATATTAACAAACACACATGTATAAAAACACACACACATATATATAACATAATTTATGTAAGAACTTACCTGATAAATTCATTTATTTCATAGTGGCAAGAGTCCATGAGCTAGTGACGTATGGGATATACATTCCATCCAGGAGGGGGCAAAGTTTCTCAAACCTCAAAATGCCTATAACTACACCACCTACCTCACTCATACCTTAGTTTAACGTGTAGCCAAGAAGTGAGGTGTAAAAGAAGGAGTGAAAAGCATACAAAAAGAGGAACTGGAAAAAATAAAGTGCTTTATACAAAAAATCATAACCACAAAAAATAGGGTGGGTCTCATGGACTCTTGCCACTATGAAAGAAATGAATTTATCAGGTAAGTTCTCACTTAAATTATGTTTTCTTTCATGTATGTGGCAAGAGTCCATGAGCTAGTGATGTATGGGATATAATACCCAAGATGTGGAAATCCACGAGTTACTAGAGAGAGAGGGATAAAATAACAACAGCTAAATCCGCTGAGAAATTAAATCCAAAAAAATAATTAAGTTTCTTTAAAAATGTAAAAAAAAACTAAAATTAAAGGCACTAGAATCAAACTAAGACAACTGCCTGAAGAACATTTCTACCAAAGGCTGCTTCCGAAGCAGCAAACACATCAACATGGTAACATTTAGTAAAAGTATGCAAAGAAGACCAAGTTGCTGCTTTGCAAATTTCATCAACTGAAGCTTCATTCTTGAAAGCCCAAGTAGTGGCAACTGATCTAGTAGAATGAGCTGTAATTCTCTGAGGCGGAGACTGCCCCGCCACCAAATAAGCTTTGTGAATCAAACGTGTCAACCAAGATGCCTGAGAAATAGCAGAGGCTTTCTGACCTTTCCTGGCACCAGAAAAAATAACAAATAGACTAGAAGTCTTTCTGAAACCTTTATTAGCCTCAACATAATATTTCAAATCTCTTACAACATCCAAAGAATGTAAAGACCTTTCAAGAGTATTTTTAGGATTTGGACACAAAGAAGGAACAACAATTTCCCTATTGATGTTGTTAGAATTCACAACTTTTGGCCAAATATTAAATGAAGTCCACAAAACAGCTTTATCTTGATAGAAAATCAGTTGAGGAGACTCACGAGAGAGAGCAGACAATTCAGAAACTCGTCTAGCAGAAGAGATAGCCAAAAGAAATAATTTAATAGCCAGAGAATGCATAGGCTCAAAAGGAGGAGCCTGTAAAATCTTCAAAACTAAATTGAGACTCCAATGAGGAGAAATCGATTTAATAACAGGTTTAATATGAATCAAAGCCTGAACAAAACAGTGAATATCCGGAAATTTAGCAATCTTTCTATGAAATAAGACAGAAAGAGCAGAAATTTGTCCTTTCAGAGTATTTGCAGACAAACCCTTATCCAAACCATCCTGAAGAAACTGTAAAAGCCTAGGAATTCTGAAAGAATGCCAAGAATAATTGAGTGAAACACCATGAAATATAGGTTTTCCAAACCCGATGATAAATTTTCCTTGAAACAGACTTACGAACCTGTATCATAGTTCTAATCACTGAGTCAGAGAAACCTTTATGACTAAGTACTTAGTGTTCAATTTCCATGCCTTCAAATGTAGAGATTTGAGATCCTGATGGAAAAACAGACAGCCCTTAAGACAGAAGGCCTGGCCTTAAAGGAAGTGGCCAAGGCTGGCAACTGGACATCCGGGCAAGATCTGCATACCAAAACCTGTGAGGCCATGCTGGTGCTATCAGAAACACATGAGATTGTTTCATTATGATCTTGGAGATCACCCTTGGAAGAAGAACCAGAGGCGGAAAAATATAAGCAGGTTGGTAAAACCAAGGAACTGCTAAGGCATCCACCATCTCCACCTGAGGATCCCTGGACCTGGAAAGGTATCTGGGAAGCTTCTTGTTTAGACGAGAAGCCATCAGATCTATTTCTGGAAGACCCCACATCTGTACAAGATGAAAAAACACATCTGGATGGAGAGACCACTCCCCCGGATGTAAAGTCTGATGTCTGAGATAATCCGCTTCCCAATTGTCTACACCTGGTATATGAATTGCAGAAATAGGACAAGAGTTGGATTCCGCCCAAGAAAGTATCCAAGATACTTCATTGCTGGAGGACTACGAGTCCCTCCTTGATGATTGACATATGCCACTGTTGTGATATTGTCTGTTTGAAAATGAATATAAAGCTCTCTCTTCAATAGAGGCTATGCCTGAAGAGCCCTTAAAATAGCACGGAGTTCTAAAATATTGATTGGTAACCTCGCCTCTTAAGGTTTCCAAAAACCTTTTGCTGTCAGAGACCCCCAGACAGCTCCCCAACCAGTAAGACTTGCATCTGTTGTGATCACAGTCCAGGTAGGACGAACAAATGAGGCCCCTTGAACAATAAGGTGATGGTCTAACCATCAAGTCAGAGAGAGTTGAGGGTTGGGATGTAAGTATATCAGTTGTGATATCTGCACCATTAGTGCAACATGCAAAGCTGTAAAGGCCTCATATGAAAATGAGCAAAGGGGATCGCGTCCAATGCTGCAGTCATGAGACCGTAAACTTCCATGCACATAGCCACTGAAGGGAACAATAGAGAATGAAGGTTTAGACAAGCTAAAACTAACTTTATTTGTCTTTTGTCTGTCAAAGAGTCATGGGCACTGAATCTATCTGGAAACTAAAAAGGTGACCCTTGTCTGAGGACTCAAGAAACTCTTTTGTAATTTGATCCTCCAGCCATGTTTTTGAAGAAACCCCACTAGTTGTTTTGTGTGAGATTCTGCTAAATGAAAAGATTGAGCTAGTAACAATATATCATCCAAATAAGGAAACACTGCAATAACCTTTTGAAAAGATTCTCGGAGCTGTCTCTGGGCCAAACGGAAGATCAACAAATTGGTAATGCTTGTCTAGAAAAGATAATCTCAGAAAACGATAGTGGTCTGGATGAATTAGAATGTGAAGATAAGCGTCCTGTAAGTCTATTGTGGACATGAAATGACCTTGCTGAACAAAAGGCTGAATAGTCCTTATAGTCACCATCTTGAAAGTTGGAACTCTTACAAAACAATTTAAAAATTTAAAATCCAGAATTGGTCTGAATGAATCTTCTTTCTTTGGGACAAGGAATAGATTTTAATAAAAACCCAAACCCCGTTCCTGCAGAGGAACTGGAACAATCACCCCTGAAAGCTCTAGGTCTGAAACATATTTCCGAAAAGCCTGAGCTTTCACAGGGTTTGTTGGTACATGAGAAAGAATCTTCCCATGGGATGTCTTATTCTGAAACCTATTCGATACCCCTGAGAAACAATATTCTGAATCCACTGATTTTGAACAGAAACTGTCCAAATGTGTTGAAATAATTTAAATCTGCCCCCCACCAGTTGAACTGGTTTGAGGGCTGCACCTTCATGGTCTGCAATTAGAGCCAGAGGCCTTAGGGGAAGGATAGGTCTTTTGTTCTCTATTCTGACGAAAGGAACGAAAACGATTGGAAGCTTTTAATTCACCCTTAAATTTCTAATCTTGGGGCAGAAAAACTCCCTTTCCATCGGTGAAAGTGGATATAATAGAATCCAATTGAGAACCAAATAAATTACTACCCTGAAATGATAAAGATAGTAATCTAGATTTAGACACCATATCAGCGTTCCAAGATTTAAGCCATAAAGCTCTTCTAGTAAGAATAGCTAAAGACATAGATTTAATTACATCAAATATAACATCACAAATTAAATGATTAGCATGTTGAAGTAAAAGAACAATGCTAGACAATTCAGGATCTGTTAACTGTTGATCTAAACTGTCCAACCAAAAAGTTGAAGCAGCAGCAACATCAGCAATAGAAATGGCAGGTCTAAGAATATAGCCAGTATGTAAATATTCTTTTCTAAGATGAGATTCAATCTTCCTATCTAAAGGATCCTTGAAGGAAGTACTATCTTCCATAGGAATAGTAGTACGTTTGGCAAGAGTAGAAATAGCCCCATCAACCTTAGGGACTTTTTCCCAAAACTCTAAATTAGCCACAGGTAAAGGATATAACTTTTTTTTTTTTAACCCTAGAAGAATGGTTAAAAGAAGCACCAAGTTTTGACCATTCCTTACTAAAAATATGAGAGATAGCATCTGGAATAGGAAAAACTTCAGGAGTAACCTCAGAAGTTTTAAAAACAGAATTAAAACATTTGCTATTCTTGTTATCAAGAGGACTAGATTTTTCAATACCCAAAGTAAACAATACTTCCTTTAATAAAGAACGAATGTATTCAATCTTAAAAAGAAAAGTTGATTTATCAATTTCAGTCTCTGAAGTAGGATCCTCTGAGCCAGAGAAATCCTCATCAGCAGAAGATACTTCAGTATGCTGTCGATCAATACAAACTTCATCAGATTTATGAGAAGTTAGGATAGACCTTTTTACGTTTATTTGAAGGCGGAATAGCAGTCATAGCCATCTGCAGCAATATAATCTTTTATAGCTACAGGAATATCATGTACATTAGACTGTGAAGGTTTAACAGTAGATGTATTTGTATTTATAGAAACATTATCAGCATGTAATTTTTTTTAATAACAAGTGCCACATATTTGAGCTGAAGAAGTAAGATCAGTCAGTTTACAACATACACACTTAGCTTTGGTAGAATTGTGTTCAGGCAGCTTGGTTCCTACAGTAACATCAGAGGCAGGATTAGTTTGAGACATCTTGCAAAATGTAACAAAAAAGAAAAAATAACATGATGTACCGAGTCCATGGATTCATCCTTACTTGTGGGATATTGTCCTTCCTGACAGGAAGTAGCAAAGAGAGCACCACAGCAGAGCTGTCTATATACCTCCCCCCTTAACTCCACCCCCCAGTCATTCTCTTTGCTGGCTCTAAGCAGGAAGGGTAAAGAGAAGAGGTGTTAAACTGCTAGTTTTTATTTTATCTTCAATCAAGAGTTTGTTATTTTTAAATGGTACCGGTGTTGTACTATTTACTCTCAGGCAGGACATAGATGAAGATTTCTGCCTGGAGGATGATGATCTTAGCATTTGTAACTAAGGTCCACTGCTGTTCCCACAGAAGCTGAGGAGTACAGGAAAACTTCAGTGTGAGGAATGGTTCTTGCTATACAGCAATGAGGTATTGTCAGGGTTTTTTCCAGACTTGTTTGCCATGTGCTACTGGCAGCCATTTTACTCACCTCTCTTGCTGACTTTGGTGCATTCTGGGAGATGCTGCTCACTTCCTGTACTTCCTTTTATGGCCAGACTGGTTTACATCATCCATGTGAGACAGGATGCAGTCTCAGAATTGTGATGTCATCACTTATTATTTAAAGGGCCTTTGTTCAGTATGCTTTGCCCTTGCGTTGTCTCAGACCTGTTTGTGAGAGCTCTTGTGTATTACCTGGCTGTCTGATGTCCCTCCTGGTTCCTGATCCCTGGCTTGTTCCTGACTCTGCTGTTCTCCTTGTTCCTTATTCTGGGTTTTTTCCGGACTTGTTTGCCATGTGCTGCTGGCAGCCATTTTACTCACCTCTCTTGCTGACTTTGGTGCATTCTGGGAGATGCTGCTCACTTCCTGTACTTCCTTTTATGGCCAGACTGGTTTACATCATCCATGTGAGACAGGATGCAGTCTCAGAATTGTGATGTCATCACTTATTATTTAAAGGGCCTTTGTTCAGTATGCTTTGCCCTTGCGTTGTCTCAGACCTGTTTGTGAGAGCTCTTGTGTATTACCTGGCTGTCTGATGTCCCTCCTGGTTCCTGATCCCTGGCTTGTTCCTGACTCTGCTGTTCTCCTTGTTCCTTATTCTGGCTCGTCTGACTACTCGCTTTGGCTCCTGACTCGGCTTGTCTGACTACCAGCTCTAGTTTTGACTCCTGGCTTGTTATTTGACTTGTGGACTTTTTATTATTTTTTGCTATTAATAAAGGTGTTATTATTTTTGCACTTTTCATCTCAGTCTGATTCCTGGCACCCTGACATTAGGCAAGGGCCATGAATCCTGATGGTGCTAATAATCCACCTTTACCTGCCATAATTTCCAGGATTGATGAACAGGATCACCGCTTGGATCAATTTGCACTAGCCCTGCAAACCCTGCTGACTTGCACTGCACATTTGGACCAAAGTGTCCCGCAAGTTATGGCTGCTCCTGTTTCCACTACTGCACCTATGCGTACCAGGAGCATGTCCGGTTCTGCACCTCTACCTCAGCGATATGGAGGCGATCCTAATCAGTGCAGAGGGTTTTTGAACCAGGTGGGCATTTACTTTGAGATGTTACCTCAGGCGTTTCCCTCTGACAGAGCTAAGGTGGGATTTCTCATCTCGTTACTCTCTGACACAGCTCTTGCCTGGGCTAATCCCTTGTGGGAGACTAATAAACCTGTGATTTCAAATTACCCTGAATTTGTGGCCTCTTTTCAAAGGGTATTTGATGTTCCAGCTCGCTCCTCCTCTGCTGCTAAACGACTCATGTCCATTCAGCAAGGTACAAGATCTGTTGCTCAGTATGCCATTGAGTTCCGTACGCTTGCAGCAGAGGTAGGCTGGAACAATGAAGCCCTTGTTGCCTCCTTCTTTCATGGGCTCTCTGATGCGATTAAAGACGAAGTTGCTGCCAGAGATTTACCAGAAGATCTCGAGTCATTGGTGTCTTTTTTGATCCTAATTGACATCAGACTAAGTGAGGGGCCTTCTTTCAAGGAGCGATTGAGGAAGCCTCCTGTACTGTTGTCTCCTACGTGTTCGTTCCCACCCATGCTTCCCTCTCCTCCCATGCCTCCTGGTCCCGAGTCACCAGGTACTGCTGAGCCGATGCAGTTGGGATTCACACATCTCTCCGCGGCGGAGAGGGCCTTTAGGAGGAGGGAGGGGCTCTGCCTCTATTGTGAGTTACAGGGCCACCTTTTAAAGTCTTGTCCTACACGGCCGGGAAACACTCACACCTAAGGTCCTGTCGGGGGCAGACCTTAGGTGGTTTATCCTTGTCCCCGGAACCGCTAAAGGAAAAACATTTGGTCACGGTTGTCCTCTCCTTGGTGGACTCCTCGATAGTCACCCAGGCTCTTGTTGACTCCGGTGCTGTGGGCTATTTCATTGACAGTGCTTTTGTATCGAAGCACTCCATTCCTGTAATGCCTCGGTCCGTTCCGCTTGCTATTGAGGCCATTGATGGCAGGCTCCTTCAGCCCGCACTCGTTACTCACGAAACCGCTCCGTTGTCCATGGCTGTTGGGGCTCTCAATTTTGAAACCCTCCAGTTCCAGGTGATAAACTCTCCGCATTTTCCGGTTGTTCTGGGTTATCCCTGGCTCCAAAAGCACAATCCGAGTCTCGACTGGAGCAGGTCCAAAATTTTGTCGTGGTCTCCACAATGTTTTTCCACTTGTCTTCAGAAACCAGTTAAAGTCTTGTGCACTTCTTCAATATCTCAATTGCCAGAGGAGTACCGAGAGTTCCTAGATGTTTTTAACAAGGTGCGTGCCGGTACATTGCCTCCTCACCGGTCTTCTGATTGTGCCATAGACCTGCAACCCGGAGCCATTCCTCCTCGGGCCGGGTTTACCCTTTGTCTATGGAGGAGTATGTTTCCGATGCTCTGTCACGGGGATCATCCACAAATCCTGCTCTCCTGCAGGGGCTGGCTTCTTCTTTGTGAAGAAAAAGGGTGGCGAGTTAAGACCATGCATCGATTATAGGGGTCTTAATCGTCTTACCATTAAGAATGCTTACCCTATTCCGCTCATTACGGAACTCTTTGACCGCCTCAAGGGAGCTACGGTCTTTACTAAGCTTGATTTGAGAGGAGCGTACAATCTCGTTAGGATCAAGGAGGGCCACGAATGGAAAACAGCATTTAACACCAGGAGCGGTCATTATGAGTATATACCTATGTAATGCTCCTGCTGTTTTCCAGGAATTTATTAATGATGTCCTATGAGATATGTTGCAACAGTGTGTTGTGGTGTACTTAGACGACATCCTCATACACTCACCCACACTTGAGGCTCATCGTTCTGATGTTACACGGGTTCTTCAGAGACTACGTGAGAACGGCCTATTTTGTAAACTTGAGAAATGTGAGTTCCATCAGATTCAAGTAACCTTCCTAGGTTATGTTATCTCCGTTACAGGGTTCTCCATGGATCCTGACAAGTTATCTGCAGTTCTGCAGTGGCCTCGCCCAGTTGGTCTTCGGTCTATTCAACGTTTTTTGGGGTTCGCCAATTACTATAGAAAGTTTATTAAAAACTTTTCTTCCTTGGTCAAACCTATCACAGACATGACCCGTAAAGAGAATGATCCACTCCATTGGTCACCTACTGCATTTAAGGCCTTTGATAGTCTTAAGACTGCCTTTGCTGCTGCTCCAGTTCTGGCTCATCCTAACCCTGTCCTGCCTTTCGCTATTGAGGTCAATGCGTCTGAGACTGGAGTAGGTGCTCTCTTGTCTCAACGTCCTACACCTGACGGTTCCTTGCATCCGTGTGGTTTCTTCTCTAAGAAATTGTCTCCAGCGGAGTGCAATTATGAAATTGACGACAGGGAATTACTGGCCATAATTTTGGCACTCAAAGAATGGAGGCATCATCTCGAGGGTACTAGCGTGCCAGTGCTCATTCTTACTGACCACAAGAATTTAACTTATCTATCTGAAGCAAAACGTTTGTCGCCCGACAGGCCAGATGGGCGCTATTTTTGTCTCGGTTTAATTATGTGGTCTCCTACCTGCCTGCTAGTAAGAATGTTAGGGCTGATGCCCTCTCTCGACAATTTTCACCTCTGTCCAAGGAGCAGTCTGTACCTACTCCAGTTATACCTCCTGACCATATTTTGGCTACCATACGTACTAATTTGACTTCTCCCTTGGGGGAGGAGATCCTGGCTGCACAAACCAATGCACCTCCTGAGAAACCTTGTGGTAAGTGTTTTGTTCCTGAGAATCTTTGAACTAAACATTTGCACACTTACCACTATCCTAAAGCCGCAGGTCACCCAGGCAAGAACCAAATTATTTGGTCTGTCACTTGACAATTCTGGTGGCCAGGTCTTCGTTCTGATGTTGCTGCGTATGTTGCCTCCTGCTCAGTTTGTGCACAGAATAAGACTCCTCGACTTCTTCCTGTGGGTCTTCTTCAACCTATTGCTAATGGTGAGCGTCCTTGGACATCTTTCCATGGACTTCATTGTCGAGCTCCCTGTTTCCAATGGCAATACTGTTATACTTATGGTGGTTGACTGTATTTCTAAAATGTCGTCACATTGCATTCCCTTGAAGAAGTTGCCTACCGCTCAGGAGCTTGCTTCAATTTTTGCCTGTGAGGTCTTCCATTTACATGGGTTACCCAAGTTGTTAGTGTCGGACCAGGGTAGCCAGTTTGTCTCCAGATTTTGGTGTTCCTTTTGTGCTCAAATGGGGATCCAGCTCTCCTTCTCCTCGGCATATCACCCTCAATCCAATGGGGCTGCGGAACGGTCTAATCAAGCTCTGGAACAGTTCCTCCGTTGCTATGTCTCAGATAACCACAATAATTGGTCGGAACTGTTACCTTGGGCAGAGTTTGCTCATAATAGTGCTATTAATGCTTCCTCCAAGTTATCCCCATTCATGGCGAATTATGGGTTTCAACCATCCTTGTTGCCCGATTCATTCATGTCTCAGGGTATTCCGGCTTTGGAGGAGCATCTCCGGCAACTTCGTTCCATGTGGGTGCAGATTCAGGATTGCCTTCATCTTTCTATGCAGCGCCAAAAGTTCCAGGCTGATCGTAGGCGTCTGCCTGCACCTTCCTACCAGGTTGGTGAGATAGTTTGGCTATCCTCCCGCAACTTGAACCTTCGTGTGCCTTCCAATAAACTGGCTCCCTGTTATGTTGGTCCTTTTCGAATACTCCGACGGGTCAATCCTGTGGCCTACGCTCTTGACCTTCCTCCTGCAATGCACATCTCCAATGTTTTTCATGTCTCCCTCTTGAAACCATTGGTTTGTAATCGGTTTACCAATGTGTTGCCTCGTCCCCGTCCTATCATTGTTGACAACCATGAGGAGTATGAGGTCAGCAGCATTATTGACTCTCGTATGTCCAGGGGCCGCGTACAGTATTTGGTTCATTGGAGGGGCTACGGTCCAGAGGAGCGTTCATGGGTTCCCTCCTCTGATGTTCATGCTCCCGCCCTCCTCCGTGTCTTCCATGCCCGTTTCCCCAATAAGCCTTTTGTCCTTCCGCGGGGGAGGGGTCGTTGAGGGGAGGGTACTGTCAGGGTTTTTTCTGGACTTGTTTGCCATGTGCTGCTAGCAGCCATGTTACTCACCTCTCTTGCTGACTTTGGTGCATTCTGGGAGATGCTGCTCACTTCCTGTACTTCCTTTTATGGCCAGACTGGTTTACATCATCCATGTGAGACAGGATGCAGTCTCAGAATTGTGATGTCATCACTTATTATTTAAAGGGCCTTTGTTCAGTATGCTTTGCCCTTGCGTTGTCTCAGACCTGTTTGTGAGAGCTCCTGTGTATTACCTGACTGTCTGACGTCCCTCCTGGTTCCTGAAACCTGGCTTGTTCCTGACTCTGCTGTTCTCCTTGTTCCTGATTCCGGCTCATCTGGCTACTCACTTTGGCTCCTGACTCGGCTTGTCTGACTACCAGCTCTAGTTTTGACTCCTTGCTTGTTATTTGACTTGTGGACTTTTTATTATTTTTTGCTATTAATAAAGGTGTTATTATTTTTGCACTTCTCGTCTCAGTCTGATTCCAGGCACTCTGACAGGTATGTTCAGTCATTTTTCTGCAGAGACTGCGTTAACTCAGAAAGGCTGACAGTATCCCCATTAGGGTAAGGGTAAGCAGTAATCCTAGTGTGAAAGAGGCTTACTAGCTTGCATAAAGGGCTAAGTTTTTTGGGCACTCAGTTTGTTTATGAAAAATTGGGACAAACATTTGTGTGTTCTGGGAGTAACGTTTTTTATGTTTATGGGACGTTTGCTTGAGGGGTCATTTGGCTATTTGGGGTTGTTGTAACCCACATGGTTTTCAAACTAGGTTTGTTAGATTTGTGTAGGGCCCAGCAACATCAAGTGAGGTGGGCGGGGCCTATTTTCACGCCTCAGTTGCGCATTTAGTTATACAGACATGCAGCAAGCAACTTCTCCTGAGGTCCTGTTAATCTTCTGAGGGCCTATTCGAAGCTTTAACTCCATATTATCGTTCCTAAGGGTAGGTAGGGCCACAGCAGAGCTGTGGCAAAGTGCTTATAGGGGTTTTTAACCGGTTTTAGACAAAATTCAAACCGTTTTTTTCATTTGGGGGTTTATTGCTTATTAACTTGTGGTGCAATCCTTCTAAAGCTTAGTGGGTACACTGTTAAAATTTCGGAAACATTTAAGCAATTTTAACCTGTTTTGCAGTTTGTGTATGCCTTTTTTTCTCTTAAAGGCACAGTACCGTTTTTGCAAATTGTGTTTTTTTCATTAAATAAAGTGTTTTCCAAGCTTGCTTGCTTTATTACTAGTCTGTTAAACATGTCTGACACTGAGGAAACTCATTGCTCAATTTGTTTAGAATCCATTGTGGAACCCCCTCTTAGAATATGTCCCACTTGTACTGATATGTCTATAAATTGCAAACAGCATATTTTGACTTATAAGAGTTTGGCATTAGATGATTCTCAGACAGAAGGAAATCAGGTTTTGCCATCTAGTTCTTCCCAAGTGTCACAACCGGTAACGCCTGCACAAGCGACGCCAAGTACTCTAGTGCATCTAATTCTTTCACCTTGCAAGATATGGCTTCAGTTATGAATACTACCCTCACAGAGGTTTTATCTAAACTGCCTGGGTTGCAAGGGAAGCACAGTAGCTCTGGGTTAAGAATAAATGCTGAGCCTTCTGACGCTTTAGTGGCCGTATCCGATATTCTCTCACAATGTTCTGAAGTAGGGATGAGGGATTTGCTGTCTGAGGAAGAGATTTCTGATTCAGGAAAGATGTTCCCTCAGACAGATTCAGATATGACGGCATTTAAATTTAAGTTAGAACACCTCCGCTTATTGCTCAGGGAGGTTTTAGCGACTCTGGATGATTGTGACCCTATTGTAGTTCCAGAGAAATTGTGTAAAATGGACAAATATTTAGAGGTTCCTGTTTACATTGATGTTTTTCCAGTCCCTAAGAGGATTTCGGACATTGTTACTAAGGAGTGGGATAGACCAGGTATTCCGTTCTCTCCCCCTCCTGTTTTTAAGAAAATGTTTCCCATTTCTGACACCATAAAGGACTCATGGCAGACGGTCTCTAAGGTGGAGGGAGCTATTTCTACCCTGGCTAAGCGTACAACTATACCTATTGAAGACAGTTGTGCTCTCATTGATCCTATGGATAAAAAATTAGAGGATCTCCTAAAGAAAATTTTTGTTCATCAAGGTTTTCTTCTTCAAACTATAGCGTGCATTGTTCCTGTAACCACTGCGGCTGCCTTTTGGTTTGAGGCTCTAGAAGAGGATCTTCAGACGGAGACCCCACTAGATGATATTTTGGACAGAATTAAGGCTCTTAAGTTGGCTAATTCTTTTATTACAGACGCTGCTTTTCATCTTGCTAAATTAGCGGCTAAGAATTCAGGTTTTGCCATTTTAGCGCGTAGAGCATTGTGGCTTAAGTCCTGGTCAGCTGATGTGTCATCTAAATCTAAGCTTTTGACCATCCTTTTCAAAGGTAAGACCCTATTCGGGCCTGTACTGAAAGAGATCATTTCGGACATCACTGGGGGGAAGGGTCATGCCCTCCCTCAAGATAAGTCGAATAAGACAAGGACCAAACAAAATAATTTTCGTTCCTTTCGAAACTTCAAGGGTGGTCCCGCTTCCGCTTCCCCTGCTGCAAAGCAAGAGGGGAACTTTGCTCAATTCAATCCTACCTGGAGACCTAACCAAGCTTGGAACAAGGTTAAACAGGCCAAAAAGCCTGTTGCTGCCACTAAGACAGCATGAAGGGGTAGCCCCCGATCCGGGACCGGATCTAGTAGGGGGCAGACTCTTTCTCTTTGCTCAGGCCTGGGCAAGAGACGTTCAGGACTCCTGGGCCGTAGAAATTGTAACCCAGGGGTATCTTCTAGATTTCAAAGATTCTCCTCCAAGGGGGAGATTCCATCTTTCTCAATTGTCTGTAAACCAGACAAAAAGAGAGGCGTTCTTACGCTGTGTAGAAGACTTTTTTACTATGGGAGTGATCTGCCCAGTTCCGAAAGCAGAACACGGGCAAGGTTTCTCTCCAATCTGTTTGTGGTTCCCAAAAAAGATGGAACCTTCAGACCAATTCTAGATCTCAAGATCCTAAACCAATTCCTAAGAGTTCCATCCTTCAAGATGGAGACCATTCGGACTATCTTACCATTGATCCAGGAGGGTCAATATATTACCACCGTGGACTTAAAGGGTGCGTATCTACACATTCCTATCCACAAAGATCATCACCAGTTCCTCAGGTTCACCTTTCTGGACAAGCATTATCAGTTTGTGGCTCTTCCTTTCCGGTTGGCCACGGCGCCACAAATCTTCATGAAGGTGCTAGGGTCCCTTCTGGCGGTTCTAAGGCCACGGGGCATAGCAGTGGCGCCTTATCTAGACGACATTCTAATTCAAGCGTCGACCTTCCAACTAGCCAAGTCTCACACGGACTTAGTGTTGGCCTTTCTAAGATCTCACGGGTGGAAGGTGAACGTAAAAAGAGTTCTCTTTCTCCACTCACAAGAGTTTCATTTCTAGGGACTCTGATAGACTGAGTGGACATGAAAATATTTCTGACGGAGGTCAGAAAATCAAAGATTTTGTCCACCTGCCGAGCTCTTCACTCCATTCCTCGGCTGTCAGTGGCTCAGTGTATGGAGGTAATCGGTCTAATGGTAGCGGCAATGGACATAGTTCTGTTTGCTCGCTTGCATCTCAGACCACTGCAACTATGCATGCTCAAACAGTGGAATGGGGATTATGCAGATTTATCTCCTCAGATAAATCTGGATCAAGAGACCAGAGACTCTCTTCTTTGGTGGTTGTCACAGGATCATCTGTCCCAGGGAATGTGTTTCCGCAGGCCAGAATGGGTTATAGTGACGACAGACGCCAGCCTTCTGGGCTGGGGGGCAGTCTAGAATTCCCTGAAAGCTCAGGGTTTGTGGACTCGGGAGGAGGCTCTCCTACCGATAAATATTCTGGAATTAAGAGCGATATTCAATGATCTCCAGGCATGGCCTCAGCTGGCTTCGGCCAGATTCATCAGGTTTCAGTCAGACAACATCACGACTGTGGCTTATATCAATCATCAGGGCGGAACAAAGAGTTCCTTAGCGATGATAGAGGTCTCAAGGATAATCCAATGGGCAGAGGCTCACTCTTGCCATCTGTCAGCGATCTATATCCCAGGTGTAGAGAACTGGGAGGCAGATTTTCTAAGTCGTCAGACTTTTCATCCGGGGGAGTGGGAACTCCATCCGGAGGTGTTTGCTCAGCTGGTTCGGCTATGGGGCACACCAGAATTGGATCTGATGGCGTCTCGTCAGAACGCCAAACTTCCTTGTTACGGCTCCAGGTCAAGGGATCCTCAGGCTGTACTGATAGATGCTCTAGCAGTACCCTGAAAAGCATCATCTGTTTGGCTTATGAGACTGCTGGACAGCAGCCTCCTGAAAGGATTACAGCTCATTCTACTAGAGCGGTAGCTTCCACATGGGCTTTTAAAAATTATGCTTCTGTTGAACAGATTTGTAAGGCTGCGACTTGGGCTTTGCTTTTTCAAAATTTTACAAATTTGATACTTTTGCTTCTTCTGAGGCTATTTTTGGGAGAAAGGTTTTGCAAGCAGTGGTGCCTTCCGTTTAGGTTTCTGTCTTGTCCCTCCCTTCATCCGTGTCCTAAAGCTTTGGTATTGGTATCCCACAAGTAAGGATGAATCCGTGGACTCGGTACATCATGCAAAAGAAAACAAAATTTATGCTTACCTGATAAATTTCTTTCTTTTGCGATGTACCGAGTCCACGGCCCGCCCTGTCTATTCAAGACAGATAGTATTTTTTTTTATGTAAACTTCAGTCACCTCTGCACCTTATAGTTTCTCCTTTTCTTCCTTGGCCTTCGGTCGAATGACTGGGGGGTGGAGTTAAGGGGGGAGCTATATAGACAGCTCTGCTGTGGTGCTCTCTTTGCTACTTCCTGTCAGGAAGGACAATATCCCACAAGTAAGGATGAATCCTTAAAAGAAAGAAATTTATCAAGTAAGCATAAATTTTGTTTTTAACAAAATATCCAATTTCCTCAAAATAGCAGTTTTCAGGAATGGAAAAAAATGCTTATGATAATTTTTTTAATACAAAAGTAAAGTCAAAAGCAAGCAACCTAGCCCTCTATGAATCAAATGAGAGCATAGAGCAAAAGAGGGAGAGACATAATATAACAAATTTTGGCGCCAAGAATGGTGCAAATGCAGGAAAAAAAAACTTTTGGAGCTGAAGCTTAACAAATGAAATGACGCGATTTGCATCATAACAGGCGCGACTTCACGCCAAAAATACTTGCGTCAAGAAAGTCGCAAGAAATTACCCAACTTGTGTCACAACAGACTTCACGCCAAAAATATTGCAATAAAGAGTAACATTCTGCGTCATCGCGAGGCTAAGCCCACGAAAATTTTGAAAATAACAGACTCCAAGTTACAACTAACTGGGAACCCCAGGTGAGCCAAAAAATCTCCAATAAACATAATTTCCATGCTGAAACTTTTAGACTGCAAAGGCAAATACACAGACCTGACTCATGGCAAATATATACAATATACATTTAAAACTTTATAACATAAAGTGCCAAACATAGCTGAGAATGTCTTAAAAAATGATATATACTTACCAGAAGACACTCATCCACATATAGCAGACAGCCAAACCAGTACTGAAACATATCAGCAGAGGTAATGGTAGAGGAGTATAATGTCGATCTGTAAAGGAAGGCAGCAGATTAATCCCTGCGACCGATTTACAGAGAGCCTTAGAATAGATTTCCCATAGGTGAAAACATGGCATCATCAGGAAATACTCCCTTCACATCCCTCAGACAAACAGTGCACTTTGAGAGGAACTTGGCTTCAATATGCTTAGAAGCGCCTATCACAGAAGAAATCAAGCACAACTTGCTTCATCACCTCCATGAGAGGCAAAGTTTGTAAAACTAAGGTATGTGTGAGGTTGGAGGTGTATTTATAGGCATTTTGAGGTTTGCCCCTCCTGGTAGAAATGTATATCCCATACATAACTAGCTCATGGACTCTTGCCACTTACATGAAAGAAATATATATATATATATATATATATATATATATATATATACACACATACACACACACACACATATGAGAATTTACATTGCAAATGGACTGCTTCCAGTTATTTGCTCTCTGATCTGACACACACACATAAACACAGCCATTTATAAATGCACACACATAAACACATGAATAAACACCCACACATGTGCTCAAACACATGTATAAACACACACACACATAAACACAGACATATATAAACACACACACACATAAATATATGTATAAGGACACACATACACACACAAATATATATATATATATATACGCATACACACAGACATATATACACACACACATATGAGAAGTCACACTATAATTACACTTCTTCCAGTTATTTGCTCACTGATCTGACACTCACAATACACGCACACACATATAAACACACAAACAGACGTATATAAATGCGCACACACATGTATAAACACACACACACACACATACACCCAGACATATACACACATAAATGAGAATTTACACTACAATTACATTGCTTCATTTACAATGCCAACTCCTTTTACCTAACCCTGTACCAAAAAACACAGCTAACCTACAAACCTAATAAATCTTGTATGCCATCCAAGCATAGGGTTGCCACCTCAGCCATGTTTTTCTGGACACTTAATTACACATGCTGCAGGGTGTGCAGGGAGGAACATGTATTGTGTTCCTGGACAGCACTATTTATTTGCACTATTCATATTCCTTCCTGCACACCCTGCACCATGTGTTACTTATAAGTGTCCCGGAAAACATGGCTGAGGTGGCAACCCACTAGGCGCTAGCGACACAAATGCAACATTATCCGATTAGTTGTGCTTCCTGTCCTTCACGGACACACGGACCAATCAGATAATGCAAAAATGGCAGAGGGCAGAAACGCTCCAGAGTGCACTGTTCTAATCAGAGCCTGGGGTGCCACAACCGCCCCTGGGAACCTAACCATGGGTCCCATCCCCCTACGACATGCTTTTACCCGCATTCTGTCCGGAAACCTGCAAAAGCATGTCGTGGGGGATGGGACCCATGGTTAGGTTCCCAGACGTGGTTGCGGCGCACGAGGCTCTGATTAGAACCGAGGGCTCTGGAGCGTATATGCTCTTGGCTATTTTTGCATTAACTGATTGGTCCGTGTGTCCGTGTGTCCGTGATGGGCAGGTAGCACAACCAATCAGATAATGTAGCAAGTGTGTCGCTAGCACCTTGTGGCAACCCTATCCACGTATCGGCACATGTCCTTCCTGTGTAGACAAGTACAGAACCAGTGAGGAACAAATGGAACACTAATTTTAACAGCGACATCTGCTGGCCTCTAAAAGAACATTCTATTCAAAATACCAAAGGTTTCAGTGAAGCTCTGTGGGGCACTGTCACTGTGTGAGTGCTGATCACAAGCACTGTCTGTCGCTATGACATCAGCCAGTCTGGCTCTGCTGCAGTGGGGAGAAATTGCCATATTGCCCCCCCCCCAGATCCGCAACTGATTTCTAGACAAGCATTTTTAGTTTGTTGCTATACCCTTTGGTCTGGCTACAGCTCCCAGAATTTTTACAAAGGTTTTGGGGTATCTCTTATTGGTAATAATACCCTGGATAATATCTTGTTACAGGCTATATCTTTACATTTATCAATATCTTATACCAACAGACTTTTATTGTTTCTTCAAGAGCATGATTAGGAAGTAAATTTTCCAAAAAGCTCTCTGTCCCCACAATCTAGGATTACTTTTCTGGGTATGATAATCGATTCAGTCTCCATAAGACTTTCCTTGACAGAACAGAAAAGGCTGGAGCTACTCTCAGCTTGGGTAAATCTTTGGTCATCTCCTTCTGTGGTCTTTCGTAAGCAAGTTTTACGTCTGATAGCAGCATCAGATGCTATTCCTTTTGCTCCTTTGTATGCTTCATCAGTGGTGCAGGGATTACACTCAATTGACTTAAAAGATTATTTTCTTCCTAAATGGAAAGAGTCCACAGCTGCATTCATTACTTTTGGGAAATAAGAACCTTGCCATAAGGAGGAGGCAAAGACACCCCAGCCAAAGTCTTAAATACTCCTCCCACTCCCCTCATCCCCCAGTCATTCTTTGCCTTTCGTCTGGCAGAGAAGTGTCAGAAGTTGTTTTGTCTTTTATGGAGGGTAGTACTCTTCGACATGGGACGGGAGTTTTAAGTAATCCTATCAGTCTCTTAGTGAGAGCCTGGATGAAAGTTAGAGTCCGGAGATGCAGGGAGAGTCTTTCTGCGAAACCATCCCGACTCATATTAACAACTACAATCAATCAGCGTTGTCGCTGCCTGCTTTCTTCTCTCAAGTCTATGGCAGAGGTGCTGCTGCTATTCGTCACACTTGAAGGGCCGTGCTCCTGTTTCACAGCATAGATTCCTGTAAGATCGTATCATTTTACTTCATCAGAATGTACTGTAACTTATTAATGTTTCCCATAAGGAACTATCTTGCGGGACTTATTAAGTATATTTATAGGGCCTCAGTGAGGCTCCTTTGGTATCTTGGAATCGAGGGTTAATAACTCCCGAGGGGGATTATTGAACAGGGGGGTTTTGAATCATGTTTGTTATGTGATTCAATTTGCTTATGTGTAGTGTTAACTGGGCTCTTGGCTTAGAACATAAAGGCCTTTGGAAGTGACGCGACTTTATGGTTGGGCACACTTTTTTTGGACTGTACGGTTTACCCTGTGACTGGACGTGTTTACATTCTGGTCTTCCATTTCCGCATTCCTGACCGTGTGGCAACTGAAAAATTAGAGTCTGCTAGTGTCTGGTTCTAGGAGATGGTAAGTGCCCCAGCCATTGTGGATGTCAGGTGCCGTTTAAGTTTTTTCTTAGTCCATATTAGTATATTCTCTATCTAGTTATGGAGGATTCTGATGCTGTGTAAGGATTCCAGGC